>NW_012267315.1:3227924-3228187 GCF_000151885.1 Dipodomys ordii
AAAAGTGTGGCTGAAATTAGGAAAGCAACTCCATTCATAATAGCCCCACAAAAAATAAAATACCTAGAAATTAACTTAACCAAAAAAGTGAAGGACCTCTATGATGAAAACTTTAAAAACTTGAAAAAGGAAATAAAAACAGAACTTAGAAAGTGGCAGAAACTCCCATGCTCCTGGATTGGAAAGATCAACATTGTGAAAATGGCAATACTTCCCAAGGCTGTTTACAAATTCAATGTGATACCTATCAATATTCCAACCTC
>NW_012267315.1:3229314-3237030 GCF_000151885.1 Dipodomys ordii
TGCAATAACTAGTATATGTCTGAGTCAAGCAGAAAAGGTCAGATAAGGTGATGTTAGGGAAATGAACCCTAAGATATGTATTCAAATGTTTTTTTCTTTCATGCAATTGTTTCTAACACAATTATAAGATTATTTCTTTGTTGCTTTGTATGTCCCTCCCCCACGGTATAACCCTGCTTTCACTGTATTTGATGTTGGTATAATTTGTGGAGGGAAAGGGAAAAACAAATAGTTTAAATAGGGATACAGGTGGACCCATTGCAACAATGAGACGTACAAGTCGTTATGTCGAAAATGAACTTTACAACTTTGGTAGGGAGGGGGAGGAGAGTTGGGTAGGGGTGCTGGGGGAGGATGGGATGGAAAGGGGAAACAAAGGAGGAGGCTACAATGCTTGATAAGAAATGTACTCATTATCTTGCTCATGTAATTGTAACCCCTCTGTACAGTATTTTCACAATAAAAAAATTACACACACACATAAAAAAAAGCAAAAGCTAAGGGACAGAACTCATGCTCCCTGAATTCAAGCCAAAGTACCTGCCCAAACATACACAAACACAAGAAAGAAAGAAAAGACAGAAACACAGAAAAGGTGAGCATATATTTATGGGACTTATGCATATACATTTGCATTTTCTTAATGACCATATTGATGCTATATGAATCAATTGTTGGAAAGAATGTGGAGAAAATTCTGTCTATAGACCACAGAACCAGGTATGAAGCAAATTCTGAGATACTCTCAATATAAATTTGAATTAGTATAACTATTTGAAAACACACTTGAGCACATGGGTCGAGTCAGAATTTATGACACAGAAGCTCTAATTCAGAAATACATGTTTTCACAGAGGTAAGTAAAATAATTCTTGTAGAGCCATGTCTGTAATAATAAGACATTAAGAAATTTCATGAAAGACTCTCAATAGTAGAGTGGACAAATGTGGTTTGGCATGCTTATTCAATAGAATACTGTAAAATAATGACAAAGCACTTCACTGCTAATATATGAATTAGATCAACTTCACCGATAAAATATTAGGGAAAATGAACAGGCACAAAGGAGTATATAATATGTAGTTCCATTTGTATAAAGTCAAAGGGAGACAAAATGAAGTCCTTACGACAGAGCCCAAGTAGAAGGAGGATGTGGGGATTGGGGGGGGCTCCTGTAAATCTTGATCTGGGTGCAAGTTATCTCATCTTTATGTTATACTTGGCCATAGTGAGATATTAAGCATGCAATACAGAGTCTCAACAGGTATCACTTTCTTTTAATTGTGGGCCTACAACTTTCCTACTTCTGATTTTCCTTTAACAGGACCAGGTCTTGAGTATGCAACTGAAGAGACAGATTCCTTCAAAAGATTTGAGAAATTTTGAAAACAACATTGATTAGAAAAATGAAAAGTAATGGTAACTTTCAACTGGAGCCTTGATAAAGTTCCATAAGAATACCTCTCATTTAGCCAGGACTGGTGGATCATACTATTATCCTAGCTACTCAAGAGGCAAGAGGCTGAGGTCTGAGGATTGCAGTTCAAAGGCAGCCCTGGCTGAAACTCCTATATCTAATTAACCACCAAAAAGTTGGAAGTAGACCTGTGGCTCAAATAACAGAGTGTCTGCTTGGAACAAGAAAGCTAAGGGACAGCACCTAGGCCCAAAGTTCAAGCCCCTGTACTGGCACACACACTCAAAGAACATTTCTCCCATGATATTCCATAATTATCCTTACCCTAAGTGTTAAATCATCCTTTCTCTGATGGGAAAAAGGTATAGATAACTATAATCCATAATAAATACAATGTATAATGAGTACAATTTGGCCACATGCACTAGCAAAATGAAAAAAAATCAAATTAGATAATAAAATAGAATCTAGATCTATGCTATTTGCAGCCAGCACCCCCAGGATACAATTATATGAAAGAGTTGAAAGAAGATAATAGGATAAGTCATACTGAGAAATTATTAACCAGAAGAAATATCAAACAAAATGCAGTTAAGACAGAAACATTAATACTGATAGGAAGGGCTTAAACACAGTGGAAAATATTAATTTGTCAAAAGTATGCATGCGCCTAAATGAAGTAGACTCAAGATGTAAAAGGAAAATGGACAGAACTTTGAGGAAAAATCTTCCATTAGTCTGTGTGATTCCAGTGACTATTTACATTAATTATAGGTTAGGCAGACAACCTAACTAGTAAGAATATGGAACTTGGACAGCAGAGTCCACAACCTTGACCTACCACCCTCTAGCTAGGTACAATTTCACCTTCTCTTTCAATCTTTCATGTTTCTATAACATAGAAGTGACTCGTTATAACTACAGGTGCAAAATTCAAAATAAAATTATTAGCAAATTTAACCAAATCATTTCTAATGAAGACATTAAATTGGGTTTGTTCAAAATAGGACAGGAAGATCTATTATTAGACATTACCAATAGTCATTTAGCACATTAAAACTATAAGAAAAGAAGTCATTAGAGTATATTTCAGGATAATGGTAAAAGCAACACAAAAAGAGAGGCATTCTTGGGAAACTTTTATATAAGATCCAGGTGACAGATACAATTATTTTTATTCTGCCAATCTACATAATAAATGAACAACTGAAAATATTTAATATTTTCTCATAAAAATAGTTAAACATAGAAATAGAAGGTAAAAATGCTAACCTAAGGGTAACAAGGTTCTATTAGGGACAAAACAAAACAAAACAGAACTAGAATGAACATTAGCATTCTAAATGGGGAACGAGAAAGGAGTATATGTGAACATTAGGACCAAGATCTGGATGCCCAAGAACATCAAAACTGTCAATGAAAGCCCAGCCTAGAAACTAGCCACGCCCCTCTATTAGGAGGGAAGGAAGAAACTGTAATGTTGGTATCTTACAAACTGGGATATCAATATGATCCAGCTATGGATTAGTGATACACATCAACACACATACATCCTAACTATGAAGCAATAAGTACAACAGGCTTAGTCACAGATATAGATATAAACACAGGAAATTAGTGGGTAATAGTGGTGGATAAATACCCCAGAAAACAGGCAATTCTAGCTATAACTGCTCTGTCGAACAGCTCCCATGCAAAACCACCATAACTTGTGAAAGAAAAGTTATATTATAAAACTACTCAAAATCTTTGGAAACTGTCCAAATGGCATATAGTGCATAAAGAAGAATCAATTTAGGAAAATGTAATCATAATTTACAATGCATATTCTACAAAATTAAGAAACTATAGGGGAGGATTTGGGTTGGGAGAGATGGGGGAGAATAACCAAAGAGGTGACATCGGTTGAGATGCATTGTATTCACAAACTGCTTTGTTGAGTAAGAACTCCTTTGTAGAACTACTTAAAGATATTAAAAAGATTAATAAAAAAATTGGTGAACACAGTACGTGTGGGCACTTTAGATCACAGCAGGTCCTCCTCTGAGACTTGTCTTATTTCCAACAGAGTGACAGAAACTCTGGACTGGGTGGTGCAGCTGAAAGCCCCAGTAATAGCAAAATTGGCTGCACCTGGGCTGGCTGAGTGCATCAGCAGTTTACTCCTTTTTTTCAAAGACTGGTATTTGTTGTCCTGGAATACCATGATTTCAGTCATAATGTTTCTTGAACCTTCTGCTGGAAGTTGTAAATGACAAGCTCCCCATAGCTTCTTGGGCTCAGTGCTGGCATTGCCCTTGACCTGTGGGACTGCAAAGAATGGTTCACAGAGAACAGGGTCTCTTGCCATGGATTGCCTACCAGCCACTGTGGACTTTGAAACCAGTGAAATACCTGAATAAACCATCTAGTTTCACTTTAAAAAGTTTTGTAAGAAGCATTAATATAAAGCCTAACAATGTATTAGTCACTTCTACAGCTCTGATGGGTGGATCTCCATGATCACAGCTGCCTGTGTTACTTTGCTGGGCTTCAGAGCCACCTTTATTTGCAACCACAAACCATTTGGGCTTGCAGCCGTATGTGCAGGTAACTTTTAGACATCCAAAGGTCAACAACTCATGCCTCAGATAATGTTCATGTTGCCATTTTCTGAATATGCTTCCTATAAAGAGTCAAGATATATGATTCATGCACAGACCATGGATTACCTTTAGTCATCTTTTCCAAGGCTTAAATCTTTATCCTGTGAATGCTCTTCAGTCTTCACACTTGGTCACTTTGTGAATGAGCTCTTGTAAAACAGAACCTTTCAGCTGAGCACCAGTGGCTCACACCTCTAATCCTAGCTACATAGGATGCTGCAATTTGAAGCCAGCCTGGGCAGGAAAGTCTGTGAGACTCTTATCTCCAACTAAGTACCAAAAAAAAAACCCAGAAGTGAATATATGGATCAAGAGGTTGATCACTAGCCTTAAGCAAAAAAGCCCAGGTATAGTGCTCAGGCCCTGAATTCAAGACCCAGGACCAGCACACACACAAGTGTGTTCAACACAGACAGACACACATACACACTCACCAAAAATACCTCAAAGCTATCTTTTCCATTCTGTCACAGCCTTGCTTGTTTACAATTGCTACTAGATGAAAGTAACAGATAAAAGTTTGCCACAAAAATAACAAATTAAAAAAGTGTTGCATGTGGAGTTGTGATGACACGCAAAATGGGAAAATGATGGATTTAAGTAGGGATCTATTTGTGTAAATGAAGTTGGAATGTGTTAATAGGCTTCTGTGGCCTCTAATAACTTGTGTCTTAAATGTCAGTGATTAAGGAGATTCTGCAGAAATGTTACTATCCAAGTATAATTTCAGCTGAAGTTATATGCTTTACTGTGATAGTTCAAGTAATTTCAGGCTGCCCTTATGAATTGATTACATCAATATACTTCGAGCCAGATTCCCAGTGGCACCAACACAGTACTAGAGACCAGTGTGAGTTTTTTTTTAAATCCTTCCTCTTGTTATAATAATTGTGATTCTTGGGCTTTGGAAATTTGTTTTGTAGTTAGGTCTCATCACTTTCTCTCTCATTTTAGAAGTGAGGACAAGTATCAACTCAGATGTCTTCACATATTCTGAACATCTTTGTCCAAGATGGTCTACTGCTATGAGGCTCTCAGAGAGGAACATGCCAGGGACAACTCTTCACCCTGTAGGGTCCAGGGAACATAGTGCACATTCCAGACAATTCCCAGTGAGCGTTAGATATCTCCAACAACTGAGACTCCATCCATCAGACACATCAACTACAGAGAACAAGACAACAAAACAAAGGAAAAAATCTCTACCCAGAAATCACCTGTGGCAGGTGACAGGCTAATGAGTATTAGCAATTCAAATAAGATCTAAGTTAGTCTCCAGATTTCACCAAAACCTACTCTATAATCCAGAAATACTACTCTTAGGCATTTTCCCAAAAGATTGTAAGTCAATATACAGGTATAGACATGTGCACAACCATGTTCATTGAGGCTCCATTCACTATAGCCAACTTTTGAAACAGCTAAGATGCCCTACAATGAATAAGTGGATTTAGCAAACATTATATATATGCTATATACATATTTATGCATATATACATATTCACACATGTATACTTATGTAAGTATATTTACTTTATATGCATATACACATAGATGTATACTTATATACAGAGAGAATGGTATTTGTCTATGTGCATATATAGATATGGTAAATATGATAAGTAATGGCTTTTACTCATCTATCAGGTAAAGTATCATATAGTGTTTGCAGGGAAATGGATGGACCTGGCCTGGAAAATTATGTTAAGTGAAGTAAGTCAAGATCAGTGAGACAAGGGCACATGTTTTCTTCCATATGTGAAAGTTATATCTAAATTATAAATATATGTGACGACATATACAGGGACATATATGCAGATATACACTTACAAACTGACTAAAGAATGATTTATACAGGAGAGGAGTTCAATGGTGCAACACCTATGAACAAATAACTTGATTGAACACAATGAATAACAGAATGCTAAAATGTGTTGTTAGAGAGCTATCATGGGAAAGGAGGGAGGCAGATAGATAGATGACAGATGTGAAAATTGACCCAGTCAACTTAAGGAGATGGGTAAGATTGGAAGAAATGAGGGAGAAGGATGGAAGGGAATTGAAACCTTTTGGCACAACTACTTGAAGGTAGTTTAAAAAAGATTCAAGTTAGTCAAACTAGCAGAATATTAGTTAAATCTCAACTAAAATATTACTATATAAAAAGGTGAAAATAGACTAAGTTGTACAGTTTGTATACTAATAACTTGATAGATAGCTCCAAATACTTGATAATAATACTAAAAAATGTATAGTACATGGTTAATATGAATTGTTAAGCTAAAAAATATACCTGAAACAAAACAACAAATTTTAATGAACCATACCAAGAAAACCAGAGACTTACTTTTCTATTTTCTTGGTAGAGAATGAAAGAAATCATTATTGGGGAAAAAGGAGCCAATGGAGACTTATCAAAGGGAAGTGAATGAGAAAATGCATCAGGATCTGAGGAATGCAATTAGAAGCCTGCTCCAGCAAGAAAATTTGTGAGACACTTATCTCCAGTCAACCACCCTCCAAAAAGCCAGAAGTGGAGGTGCTGCTTAACTGGTAGAACACAATCTCGGGCAAAAAGCTAAGGGAGCCGGGCGCTGGTGGCTCACGCCTTTAATCCTAGCTACTCAGGGGGCTGAGATCTGAGGATCCGGGTTCAAGGCCAGTCCAAGCAGGAAAGTCTGTGAAACTTATCTCCAATAAACCACTCAGAAAACCGGAAGTGGCGCTGTGGCTCAAGTGGTAGAGTGCTAGCCTTGAGCTGAAGAGCTGAGGGACAGCACCCATGCCCAGAGTTCAAGCCCCACAATGACAAAAAAAAAAAGCTAAGGGACAGTGTCTAGGCCCTCAGTTTACCCCACTGCTCACAAAAATAGAGAGAGAGAGAGAGAGAGAAGGAGAGGGAGAAAGAGAGATAAAAAGAAAAGGAAAAAAGTAGGTTTTTGGGGTTTAGGTCTTAGTTAATAGAAAATACTATGATATTTTTCTGAAATTTTGATATCTGTATTATCTGCAGGATTTTTTTCTTTTACTGCTTGAATTCTGGTCTTGGGTACTGTCCCTGAGCTCCTTTTTGCTCAAGACTCCCAGCTTTTTCTGTGATTAATTAGATATAAGAATCTCATGGACTTTCCTGCCCAGTCTGGCTTTGAACTGCAGTCCTCAGATCTCATCCTTCTAAGTAGCTACAATTACAGGCATGAACCACCAGTCCCTGGCTTTATCATTTGTGTTGTTATTGTTTGTTGGGTTGGTTTTTGTTTTTGTCAGTCATGGGTCTTGAACTCTGGGCCTGGGTGCTGTCCCTGAGCTCTTCAGCTCAAGGCGAGTGTTCTACCACTTGAGCCACAGTGCCATTTCCAGTTTTCTGGTGGTTAATTGGAGATAAGAGTCTCAGGACCTTTCTGCCAGGTCTGGCTTTGAACCGTAATCCTCAGATCTCAACCTCCTGAGTAGCTAGGTTACAGCCATGAGTCATTGGTATCCAGTTTTCTGTAGGCTTTTGAGGTGTACAATTCATTGTACAATTCATTTCTTTCTTTTTTTCTTGTGAAAATACTGTACAGAGGGGTTACAATTACATGGGCAAGATAATGAGTACATTTCTTATCAAGCATTGTAGCCTCCTCCTTTGTTTTCCCTTCCCATCCCTTCCCA
>NW_012267315.1:3237125-3431077 GCF_000151885.1 Dipodomys ordii
ATGAGTACATTTCTTATCAAGCATTGTAGCCTCCTCCTTTGTTTCTCCTTCCCATCCTCCCCCCACCCCCCCACAACCCCCCCCCCCCGTATAATTCATTTCTTTTTACATTTTATTTAAAATAGATATTCTATCCTTAAAGAGAAATGGGAAAATTAGAGACATTAGAGATATGGCAAAAATCTGAGCCCTACTCTGGCTTTCAAACTGTTATTTTGCTAATTAATGACATTAGATATGAAATAAAACGCAACCAAAGTAACCTACTATTGACTTCCACCATCAGATTATAAATAATACATATTAGCATGAAAAATTGAAGAAAAAAAATCTTAGTTGAATTGATACCTTAACATATAACTCATGAAAATGTGTATGAATGTGTATTTCCTAGGGAAATTTCCTAGGGAACCTGAAACAGAGATTATGTCTCCACACTTCAGGTTTAAAGCCTCTAATGGACATCCTTTGTCCATAAGGCAGAAAGTGGACCTTGAGGTTACCTGTCCACATGCCTCCCAGATGGAGACTCAGCACCTGAGGCCAAAGTCCTCTCCTCAGGCCTGGCCTCAACCACTCCTTGTTAGGTTGTCTCAAGAATGGGGTCCCCACATATTGTTCTCTGTATTTCCCCAAATATTGTTCTCTGCATTTCCCCAAATATTGATCCCTACATTTTCCCCTTGTAGGACAGCCACTCCTTCTGGCCTATGATCAAAGAGGGATTCCAATTATTTTGAGGTGTTCCAGGGCATAAAACCAGCCTTTCTTCTTAACCCCAACTCAGCCTCATTTATCTATTTCCCGGCAAGATCTCAGGAACAGATAGGAAGCCCATCAATTACTTTAAACACTTGGTGAACACAGCAGGATAGAAATAACTGAAATCAAAGTGAATGTGAGCCCCAGTTTCCACCTCTCTGTAGAGATAAGGAACTGAGGCCCTGCCTGGCTTCTGGTGAGCAGTCCTGAACTAGACCAGAATCTACCCTAATAGAGGAAGCTCTTGGCCTCTGTTATGTAGCAGAATCCATCCTTCTCAGGGACTTTGTTCCTTAGCCTGGTAGATGTTAGAGGAAACTCTCATTGGTGAAGTTGGAGGGTCTTGGATAGCTGGCTGGCTAGAATATAATGTAGACCAGAATGCAGGCACCTACGCATTAATGAAATCTGCACACCAAGAGCCCTGGTGTATCCACTGTATGGGGATTCTTGGTCTCTGGACCCAATACATGTGATTTGCTGTATTTCCCATGGAGATATACTGTCAGCCCTCTATATCTGTGGATTTTGTATATGTGGATTCAACCAATGTGGACTGAAAGTATTAGAAAAAATTATATCTGTATGTGACATGTAAAGACTTTTTACCTTGTCATTGTCCCTTAAACAATATAATATTCCAACTATTACACCACATTACTTGTGTTAGGTAATCATACTCACATAGAAAGCATATATGTACTAGAGGATGTGAATAGGTTGTATGCAAATACTAAGCCATCTTATATAAGGGACTTGAGCAGCCAACACTTTCCATGACCTTGAGGATTTCCAGTGCCCTTGAAGAACTCCTTTATATAAGTCCTGGAATCTCTCCCTGCAGATGCTAAGGGACAACTGTAGTTGTATTTGACTTGGGTGGACTTCTCTTCCAGAATGTTGGCAGGTCACTAGAAAAATCCTAAACCATGATTCCCTTCAACAAAAGTAGTCCTGGGATATTCAGTGGTTCCCATACTTACCAAATCCAGTTAAATTGTGTGTGACATGTCAGTATTGTCTGATTCTCAGTGAAATCGTGTGAGAATGGCCATCTGACACTCTTTACCAGGGAGGGCATAGGCAGAGGCCAGTTGTCCCTTGAGTTGAGCCCTGCCTGCCCACTGGGATGTTCTCTTGGGCTTTTGCATTAGGCATGGATGATAGCCTGCTGGATGTGACTGTATGCCTTACCCCTGTCTGTTGTCCCCATGGCTGGCACCATCCTACCTAGCATCAACAGGCTTTTAGAGCCTGTTTCTACCTAGAGGTAGGCATAGCATTAACCCCTGTTCTACTTCTTGTGGATAAAGCTCTAAGCTTCATGAATTAATAACAGAACCAGGCTCCCAGACTGGAGGCTAACATTTGACAAACTAAGTTACTGAGAGAGAATCATGGCACAGAACATCTGTTTGGGAGACATTAGGTCTAGCCCATAGCATAAAATTTTGGTAAAGACTTAACAGACATATTTAAAATAACAGTAATAATGATTAGCTGTGATTTTCTGAGAGCTTTATGCACCTCAGTTTGACATTTCTTGAGACAGTCCAAGAATGCTATCAGTCTCTGAATGCTCTGAGACTCCTGAGTGTCTACAAGGGCCATCCTTCCCTGTCTCTGAAAGGTTGAGCTTTCTTTCCTTTTATGATTTTTTTGTGAAACTACTGTACAGAGGGGTTACAGTTACATGAACAAGGTAATGAGTATATTTCTTATCAAGAATTGTTGCCTCTTCCTGTGATTTTCCCCTACCATCCCTTCCCTCCCACCTCTACAACTATACTAGCCCCCCCCACACCCCCACACCCCTGCCCTAATTTTAAAGTTCATTTTTCAACATAGGCTGAGCTTTCTTTACAGGCTTCAACCTAAGCCATGAATCACGACCGAGGGAAAAACTGGACTCAATACGGAGAGATGTGTAAAACTATAAAACAAAAATCACTCTTCTCCTTTCATTAATTATGGAAAATGCAGCAATTTAGTAGCTATATGTCGCTAAATGTAGCTATGTGGTGTTTATGTTCCCATGTAATGAGTCTGATATTGCTGAATTAGGATGGATTAATATATGCTTAAAGTGTTTCTCAGTTTTCATTGTGAATATAGTACATATTAACTGTTAGGTTTAACAGTATTTACCAATGCTATTGGATGTTCTCAGTAATTTTTAAGAGTAGGAAGGGTGCAGATCTGGAATGACTGGGAGCTGATGCCCTATCTGTTCTAAGCTCACTGAGCACCTGGCTTCTTGTTTGGTCTCTTTCACCTGAGATGCTTCTGAAGCAAGTAAAGGTACAGTTAATGCACCCCAGCTATTATTATTGTCCTTTGTTCATGTTACTTGCCAGTGAGGTGGCTACTGTTTTGTTGAAAAAAATAAAAAGGAAACTGAGGCCCCAAGAATGGAATAGACGCCCAAGGTCATTAACAGGAACGGAAGGAGCTGAGATTCCAACCACCCTTTAATTTTCTCCAAAGGCATTGCCAAACCACCACTGTATAAGTTCCAGTGTCTCCCTAATCTGTGTACCTTCACCCAGAATTGTTGAATTATGTTCATACTGTGGATCATGTTTTACCACACACACGCAGGCACTTGGTAAATCATGTGAAACTGAGCTCTGATTAAAGAGCACATCTGAAATTATTCCAGGAACTTAAACATATCCTAGGTGGTATTTTTTATAACACACACTTCAGTTAGCTGTTTGCAAGATATTTAAAATCAGGGCTGAGTGATGGAGGATTAAGAATGTGAACTGAGAGTGGGAGATTAGATTTGTGTGCTACTAAATGGAATATGAAACTGAAAAGTTATTTAAGGACATGGAACCTCTACAAAATAAAATAACAGCATCAATACTGGATGGAATGCCAAGTTTTGTCTGCAGAAATTTGGAGAGATGAGAAGCAAACCATAGAATGAAATATCTATTTTCCATCACTAAAGGCATACTGATTACTTACAGAGTAAATCAGTGTCCTCATGTAGAAATCAGATGATATACTATCTAGTTCACAGTATAGCTGCGAGGATGACTTTACTTAAGCTCTGAATTCCTTCTTACATGGCCCTGATGGGCTAGCACATGTGAATAATTATGAGTATTTATCTGAATGGCATTTGTGGGAATATATGTAGCTCTGCAAAGCTATGGACCTGAACATACTTATTCTAATATCTGTACATACATAAATAAGCGGTATGATTTCAGGTGACATTGGAGGATAACACTTTGACTGATCCAGGAGGCTAGCAGACAAGACACATGTAAAGTGACATCCTTAAAACCAACATCTCAGAGGAGCTCTTACATCAGTCATTAAGGAGAAAACTCAGGCTAGGCATGTCAACTAGTGATATGTGCTTATCTAGCATGGGCAAAGTCTAGGTTCAATCCCTATAACTGTAAAAAGCAAAGCAAAACCAACAAAAGAAAAGTCCATGGTACTGAGGGCTTGGCGAACTAGGTAGGTGCTGGAGATTCACTCATGCTTGAGACATACATAGTCATGATTTGCACCATTGTGGGACCCATCACCCAGTAAATGTCTCCAAAGGGTGGTAAACTCTAGGGAAGAAAGTGGTGAGATTAGTAAAAGATGCTCCAGTAAGTAAGGACACTTTTTGATTGTTTTTGTGACTAATGGTACTGCTTGAAGTGCATGTCTATTAAAGGATGAGAGAGTACCTCTAATGTGAGCATCCTTCCTGAGCCTGAAGTAGCAGCCATGCACATGTATTCAATATCTAAGACCTTCCTGATGCTGTGTTATTGCAAGGATCATGATAGCAGAATCACAGGACCTGTTCAGATAGACATCTTTGACTTTCTCAGTCCCTTGCTTGAGCTTATTTCCCTACACAGCTTTACTCTGCCACTCCTGGGGGAGAAGCCCAGGATTAACCAAGGTGTTTGGACTCAAAAGGTCCTTGTTTGTTCTCCCCCCATATCTTTCCTGCAATCCAAACTTTATTTTCCATGCTCACATGGAAGGAGCCTCTACTTATGACTCATGTTTTCATGTCATGTTTTAGATTTTTTTTTTACTAACAAAGCCTTTCCTAGTGTGAGCTGTATAAAAGGATATCTGAGATTTAGAAAACTCATTTCTCTGTGCACAATTTTGCCTCCAATTGTCACTAGCCTAGAAACTTCAGAAAATAATTCTATTTCACAGCCAAAGTTATTTTGACTGGACATATTTTTATCCTGCAACAATGAAACACATCCATTCTTTGGTTGTACACCATAATACATTTTAAGTAAGGCAGAAGGAAAATATACAGGTATTAATAGCTTTGTCAATAGTGTAGCTGTTACTAAAATAGTTGAAAATTGACTAAATGAAACTCAAAGGATGTAAAATCACATAGAAACAAGTTCAACACATGAAGGAAGAAAAATGGGTCAAACAAGACTACAGGAATAGCTTGCAAATTTTAGAGAACAAATGTGAAAATGGCTTTAGGAATATATAGAACAAAGATACTATATCCTACAAAGAGTGAACAACAAATAGATTCTACAAAGATTAGGGTTCCAAAGAAGCCTCCAGTCTCTTCCTCCAGAACTTGAGTTATCAAATCGAGCTGGACAAGCTATGTGTGTATATAAGCAGAGCCCAGGGCTCTGCACAAGGCATGGGGGTTATTGCCATTCGATGCCTTGAGTTCCAACTTTTGCTTTGACCTGCAAGCTTGGTGACACTAAAACAGTCTCTGTTCCCCTCTGAGATGCCACATCTCTATCTGTGCCCCTGTAAAATGTTTTTTGATGGGAATGGACAAGGATCATGAGAAAATCTTCTCTAATTTCCAAATACATTCAGTCAACCAAACCATCAGGATTATGACATATCCCAAAGAATGAAAATATACAAGTTGAGCATACCAAATTAAAAAATGCAAAATCCCAAGTATTCCAAAATCCACACCTTTTCAAAGTCAGTATGACATTTGCAGGTGGAAGATTCACACCTGACTTCATGTGAGAGGGTATGATCAAAACATAGAGGTGCTGAAAATGTATAAAATTTCCTTCAGTATATATAGAAAGTATATATGAGAAAATGAATGTTCATGTTTCTGAAACTGGAGTTTTAGGCCCTAGCTCTAAACTCCAGATGTTCCATTTAGCAAGTCTGGTCACTTTCCCCTCTATACCAAATAAAGAGCTGATGACAGAAAGAGAAAGTAGGTTTATTACATGGCAGAGCCAGCTATAGGAAGAAGAGAAGAGAGTTCTTCAGTCTCTTTCAAACCATCTTTGCAGTAGAAATATGACATTTAGGTTTAAACAAAGAATTTGGGCAGAGGGTGAAAAGTATGCACAATGATTGGACAGTGTTGGTTAAAAGATGGCCTGGCTGGTCATTTATGGCGGGGGAGAGGTTCTGGAGAGACTCTCACTACCATGACTTAAGGGGAGAGATCTGGGTGGGATCAGAAAATCATTGTTTTCTGGTGGGGTGGAAATAATCTGTCTTAGGGAGTCCTTGCTGGTCCTTTCTTTGCAAAGTTTCCATGGAAGCTGTTATCAGTCACATCAGTCCTGTTTTATATTTCTTCTGGATTTCAAGGCAGCTACAAGGTGAATTGCTCAGAGCAAAGACATACAAGAACAGAGGAAGGGATGAAAGCAATTTAAGTACTTGTTGCATTTAAACTTGAGGCTCATCATAAGATAACCACCTTGTATTACTTCAGAAATTTGAAAAAAATCAAAGTTTTGAAACATTTCTGGTCCCAAGATTTCGGACATGGGATCCTCAACCTGTACGTCTGTTTGGACTGAGGAGAAGCATGTAGTAGCACTAGTTGTTTCTCTTTAGAACTGTAAACCGATCGGCACATCAAGATGCTGCTGAGATGTGAAAGGAAAAATGATGTAGCAGCCATGGCTCCTGTTAAGACATAAGCTCAGAACGTCACCAACCCCTATTCAAGGCTGCTAGAAGTTGTTAATTATAAAAGGAGAAAATTTATCTTTAAAAAATTTTGGTGACTGGAATAAGGATACAGGTTGACCCATGGTAACAATGAGAAGTAGAAGACACTATGTTGAAAATGAACTTTACAGCTTCTGTAGGGAGAGGGAGAAGTTAGGGAGTTGGGGAAGGAAGGGATGGTAGGGGAAAACAAAGGAGGGGGTAACAATGCTCAATAGGAAATGTACTCATTACCTCACTCATGTAACTGTAACCCCTCTGTATAGTATCCTTAAAATAAAAATATATATTAAATAGTTTGGTGGCAGTGGGGGTTGAACTCAGGGTCTAAGCAGAGGAGCTACCACTTGATTCATGCCCCCAGACTTTTTGCTTTTATCATTTTTGAGATAGGGTCTTACTTCTTATCTGAACTACAATCATGCAGCAGGGATGACAGGAGTATGTTACTATGCCCAGATAAGATCTCATGAACTTTTTTGCCTGGACTCCCCTCAATGTGTGATCCTTCTGATCTCAGCCTCCCAAGTTGTAAGAATTAGCCACTGCATTCAGCTCTAAGAACATTTATTTTAATCAATTAATTTATCCTTAAGTAGTTGTACAAAGGGGTTGCAGTTCAACATGTAAGCTTGTTATGTTTTAAAAATAGACAAAAAGATAATAGTGGCTGAGACTGCCACAATTTAAAATCAAGATGTGATGAAAGCAGAGAAAAGACTAGAGATGTAGAGGCAATCATGATACTCTGTCAGAGCCATAGTCTGGGAGTGCGTTTCAGCGTGAGCTGCAAGTTGAGTTGATTCGAGGACCAGAGCTCATCATCCACTGAGTGGTCTGAAACAAAGGACAGAGCAAGGTCACTATGAGTGTATCAATGTGTAGTGAGAGAAGTCAGTATGCAGTGCTTACCAAAATCAATGGAAATAATACCTGCTGTAGTTGAAAATCTTTACCATGTGTAGGTAGTTCTGCCAGTAAGGAAGCAATAGAAAAAAGAGGAGAATACCATGAAGAGCTACCTTGAACCCTCAGAATTCTGACAAAGTACCACTATTGATGATTTTGCTCATAAAGTTGTGTTCCAGCCAGATATTGATGGCTCATGCCTGCAACTCTAGCTAATCAAGAGGGTGACAGAAGGGATGAGGTTGATCAAGATACATTGTACTCATAAATTGATACATTGAATGGAAGTGACTATGTACAACTACTTAAAGATAATAATAAAAATTTTAAGCTGTGTGCCAGTCATTGTCCCAGGTACTGACTACAACTGAGTCGGTGTGAAATATTCACACTTTACAAAAATGATATATCTGAAAAGTCAATCCGACATGAATGAGTATCTTATGATGATTAATTAAAACAATTTCTTTGTACAGTTCTCCAAATCCCATTGCCCTTTACAATCCATCACTGCTGGGGCGTGGAGTGGTACATGGACGTCAGTGAAGGCAGAGAAGCCAGGCCTGGAGGCTGGGTTTCCTACAACTTTCTCATGGCTGCTGGCCCTCAGGTGTTAGCAGAATATATACTCCAATTTGTTTCCAGTGTAGTCGGGGTTGCCTTCCTTCTTAGTCTTTCATAACTAACACTATTGATCTCTGGATCGCATCCTTCCCAGTAAATCAGTAAGGATTTTTGACATGGATAAAAACGTGACCTCTATATTGTCAATGGGATTCTAGACTCTCCAGAACAATGAAGAATCCACAGTAAGATGCCCTCATGACTTCCCACTTCACAAATCAACTCAGTTCTTAAAATGTTCTCTTGTTTTGCAAAAGACTTTTCATCCAGAGCCAAATCCCAAGTATGTTCACATGTACTTAAAATGGCACAGTTTTCTTAACCCTTGAACACACGTGCCTTATGAAAAGTATTTGCCAAACAGAGCTACTTCAGGGGGAATGGTGAGCATCATGAGCCTGGAGGTAGCTTAAATCCATGGCCATCACACCTCCAGAGTTGCTGAGGGAACTTTGAATCCCCAAAGGCAGGAACTTCATATGCTAGCATTTCCTTTCCCATGGTGGTGTCTAATATGTTGCCTATGTGGACAAAACTTCTTCATGTCTCCCGATGGTTCTGGTTAATTGAAGTATTGAGTTGACTTCTTTTTTGAGGGTAGGGGGCAATCCTGGGGATTAAACACAGGGCTTTGAAGGTTGGACAACTCTCTAACATTTGAACCATTCCCCTGGTCCTTTTGCTTTTTAATTTCCACATAGAGTCTTATACTTTTGCTTTGGTTAGCCTCTGACTTTGATCTTCCTATCTGTCTCCTGAGTAGCTGGGATGGATCACAGGTATGATCCACCAAACCTTCTTATTTTTGTGACAAGTTCTCCCTAATCTTGCCTAGACTGACCTCAACACATGATCCTTCTAGTTCTACCTCTTGACTAGCTGAGATTTCAGATATGTATCACTACACCTGACACTGTGTTGGATTTTACATTGAAGTGATATACAGAAACTCCCTAGCTCTGTACAACTGTCTAGATTTTAATTTATTATAGTAAGGCAGTGCAAATAAGACAAGTTTGAGTCATGGGTTGTCAGCAAGTACAAAGGATGTATTTTAGCCAAGGGGCTGAATTAAAAAACATAAAAGCTAAAATCTGATAAAATCAGAGATTAGGGGGAATAAATTTGTTATCTTTGAAGGGCAAAGAACTTTGTAAACAAGTTTCCAAAAAGAGCAAATCAGCAAAAACATCAATGAGTTAGAGAGCACATTAAAATTAAAAACATCTGTTCTTCCACAGGCCTAATAAACAAAACAGGGCCCCTGATTTTTAGGAAGCTCATATTCTCAGAGCAAGAGACAAACATTACATGTAAACAAACATAGCCTCTTCTGGCTATGAAAGAAAGAAGTTCCTTATGGAATCCCCTTATGGATGGGGGAAACTCAGCCACGCCTGTGCGTAAAGTCTGAAGGTTTTTCTTTTGCTGTAACAGCCTTTATTACCTCTTCTGTCGGAATCAATGTGGGGCTTCAGGCTTACTCTGAATGTTAGCACTGAATCAGAAAACCTCCTTAGCGGCTCTTATTTGATGATCTTATCATTGTAGCCTAGAGCAGCTACATAAATGTTTGTCTGTTTTGAATTTGTACTCAGAGCTTTCCCTTCCTGATTTAAATTCCTATTTGGTTTGCTCAGATATTGATTCTACTCAGTCATTACCATTCCTCCTCTCCCCCTGGATCCTCAGGAGTCTGACCTCCTTCTCCATAGATTACTGGTTATACATGTCACACATTCCACACACATGGAATTGAAATTATTCCATGTGTGTGGAATGTGTGACATGTTCTTTTGAATCTTGTTTCCTTTTGCATGTGACATTGATCTAATTGTTACATAGGGATACAGTATAGTCTTGTTTGCCCTGTGTTTCATTGCTTGAATCCATTCATACTTATAATCCTATATATACTGATGTATATGTGACTTAAAACATTACTTCTAAGATCTTTTATTAGTTGTACAAGGGAAGTTTTGTAGTGATAGTTCCATGCATGCATACAAAATACCTTGATCAAACTCTACTTCTCCTCTCCTCCTTTCTTATAACAACTTCAACAAGTTTCATTGTTCTATTTATATACATGTATATATAGCATTTTAATCATATTAACCTTCCTTCATCTTCTTCATTAATCCCTCCTGCTGGCACAAGCCCTTCAATAGAGCCTGCTTTACCTTCTAGGTTTTTTTTTCCATTTTAAAGAATATTATTTGTTTTTCTTGCCAATACAACTGTGTTATGATACACACACACACACATATACATGTGTACATATACATAAAATATATACATGTATATATCTCTATTAATATAAGTAAGCTGCAATATGAAGTACATGTAGCTTTAGACTTGATAAATACTGTCAGTCAGGGTTTTATCCCCCCAAAACGCTATAGCCCTCACATTGACAGCATGGAACTGTCGGTCTCCCTTTACATGAGCACTTGAAACTGTTAGGCCTCTTGGTTTGGTTCCAGCAGGCATCGACAGTGACACCTCATGACCATTTGAGTCTGTATTCCCTTGAAGGCTAATAATAGTAATCCCCCTTTAATAAGTGGGTTAGCACTTTGGACAACTTTTTTCAAGTGCTAGTTTGAGTCTTTTATTCCTCTTTAAATTAGTCTATCTTAGTCTTTCTTCTTTCCATTAGGCTTTCTTGTCTTTATTTTTTTTTTGTCTGTTGTGGGGCTTGGGCCTGGGCCCTGTCCCTGAGCTTTTCAGCTCAAGGCAAGTGCTCTACCACTTGAGCCACAGTGCCACTTCCAGTTTTCTGGTGTTTAATTGGAGGTAAGAGTCTCACAGAGTTTGCTGGTCAGACTGGCTTTGAACTGCAATCATCAGATCTCAGCCTCTTGAGTAACTAGGATTACAGGTGTGAGTTACCAGTGCCTGGTGGCTTTCTTATCTTTTTTACTGATTCCTAGAGGTTAATAGGAGCCTTTGTCTTTCTCCCTCACTCCCCCACTTTACACTTCTCTTCTTTCATTTTGTAGTATCTTCTGATCTCTTCAACCTAAATGGAAGAAAAATAAAGGAAATGATTGTATTCTGTGTCTACACAGCCATGCACACTCTAGCTACCTCTACTTTGTCAGCCTTTCTCTGAGTCTGTCTAGAAAAACCAAAACACAGAGCTCTCAGTAGTTCACACACAAGAAAATAGTGAAATAAGTTCCCCGAGGAGCAGGAAAAACCAGTGAGCTAATCTCTAGGCAACCAAAATCATGTCAACCTGAAGCATGACTTACATTAGAAAAGCTAAGGACTTGCTTATCAGAACTGAACAGCCTTCACAGGCATGCCAGTAACTCAGGGAAGAAACAGTTTTAAAAAAAACAAACCTCAGTAAGCACATATACATGTATGCATTTCTAGAGTCAGACACTCTATTGTTGTACCACAAGGACTTCTACATGCATGCATTTCTATGTATAATCATGCAAACATTTGTATACATATCACATGCACAAACACATATACGTACACACAAATACATGTATATGTACTCACATATGCACATATACACATACTGGCCTATTATTATATTGGTCTTTTGTCAGGTTTTCAATGTTTTCTTTTTCTTTTTTTTTTGTCAGTGTAGGGCCTGAAATCTGGGCCTGGGTGCTGTCCCTCAGCTCTTCAGGTCAAAGCTAGTGCTCTACCACTTGAGCCATAGTGCCACTTAGGGCTTTTTCCGCTTATGTGGTGCTGAGGAATCAAACCCAGGGTCTCATGTATGCAAGGCAAGCACTCTACCACTGAGCCACCTTCCCAAATCCAATATTTTCTTTTTGATGTTGTTGTTACACTAGGGAGAGGAAGTAGGTCATGTGAAAAATACATTTCCTATTCTATCAATCCTGTCCATACTCCACACTTGATGAGAGGAAGGGTCTCATTTCCCTCCTGAAGTAGATCTTGAGGCCAGGATTTGGTTGGGAGGAGATCATGGGAGGCCATTCCAGGAAGTTCCTGTAGGGGGATGAGGATGTGATAAAGAGAAGGAGGCCAGCATGTGTTGCACAGAAAGTTACAGCTGTGAACCACAGCAGCCTACATCCTATTGGGAAATTTCAGGCCCAGTGTGGCACAGGCATCTTAGAGTTATCTTGTCCAAGTAGTATGGTACTAAGGCTTCTGCCCACTAAGTATGATAGCCATCGGTGGAACTAATGGAGGTCTTCTTCATCCTCCACCACTTTTTACCGGGAGCAGAGCAGACTTTGGATATAAAAGGGAATCACTCTGCTACCCACTGGTCTGGCTGCCACACTGCAGAGGTGAAAGCCATGGTAGACATGGGCTGTGCCACAGCCTTTGCTGGAACCAAACCCTGCCCTTGCTGGGAATTCTGCAAGGACACCATCATCTGAAGCCTGAAGTGGTAGCCTGATCAGAAGTGTAGCCCTACATGTAATTTCATACCACAGCAAACTACTCCTCTACACACCTGAAGGAAACCAAATGTTTCACCTCCAAATATAAAGGTGGTTGAACAATCAGAATGCAGGACACATTAGAGAAAGCTGCTTACCCATGTTTACTGTGGTGGTATGACAATAGCCAAGTTATGGTATCAAACTAGGTGTCCATCAATGGATGAATGGATGAAGAAAATGTGATTTACACACACACACACACACACACACACACACACACACACACACACACCAGACTAGTATTCTGCCATAAAATCATGTCCTTGGTGGGAAAGTGGGTGGAACTAGAGATCATCTTGACAATTTCACATGTAGAACCTAGACATTTTTTAAAGGTATGAACCAGGTGCCAGTGCCCCATGCTTATAAATCCACCATCTTGTTCCTTCTCTGAAATATGTTGTTCTTTGTCAAAATGTTATTTAAGACAGGTGCAAGCCACTACCTCCATTGATTCAAACTGAGGTTTCTTCCAAGTGATGTTGACTGCTCATGTTCATGAGTATTGGCCCAATAATCTCCCTTCCCATAGCTTAGCATGCTCCTTTCCTAGGCAACACTAGGCCCATTTAGTAAAAGTAATAGTAAGTAATTAGCCTCCAACCCCCACCATTCCCCCCCTTTACTTTGAGATAACACTCCTCTGGGGTAGCTACTACCATATAAGGAAGCAAGATCCCCTTAGAGTGACCTTCAGGTCTAAGCTGCTGAAAGACTCCTTATATACTATTTAGACAGCACCATAAATATTAGTCTGCCATGATGAAGTCCTTGGCCTACACCAGGGTCTCCGCCTTCTAAGCTTGGTAGGTTATAAAAGGTCCCCAGACACAATAGCTGGTACTTCTTCTCTCTTGTAAGAAGGGGTCTTGCTGGTCCCTTAACTGGCAATAAACCTTTTCTTTGTTCTGGATGTTGTGTGGTTTTCTGGCAAAGTCTAATAAACTCTAACAACAAGCCTGATTGTTTTTTCTTGTTAATCTGTCTTTTGTTTCAGGAGTCAATCTTAGCTGTGAGAAAGTGAGAGTTGAAGGAAAAAGTGAGAGTTAAAGGAAAAGTAAACATTAAAAAGTAATCCATGCCCATTGGATTGATGTGAAAGACAAGGTATTTGAGTGACACCAGCCTAACCACCTATGGCATGAAGCCAAATGAGTGGTTCTAGTGTGTACTGCATGAAGAACTGAACAGGAAGCCCTGCCCCTCAGTGTTCTGGGAGCTACCAGAATGCTGCTGCTTTAAATCAGCTCTATAGACAGATCAGGATCCTGCCATCGGTAACTAAAATGTGGGCAAAACAAACAGGCAGACTATGTAATCCTGTCCTTCCCAATACATACAACTCACCCTTCTCACAAGATGTATTGGGTTCTTTCCAGCCAGCTCTTAGAGCGTTCATTGGCTACCCACTTCCAATACCCTATTTCCTGCCTCTTCAGATATCCATCCCTAGTTCTGCCCCAGTTCTGTGTAGTGGTTCTTGTCCACTGCCCAAAGATTTAGTTTTGTTAAGTTTCCCAGGGTTTTTAGCTCTCTATTGTCCATTTCTCCCCCTGGTGGCTCTTCAATCCCTTGTTGGGAAGATCTGGCTTCTCTACTCTGACTCTCCACCATTCCCCAAAGGGAAGGTTCTGTGTGAACTGAACTCCAAGAAACTACCAGCCCCTGAACACTATTGCATAATTTCATGAATCTTCATTTTCTGACCCATTGTACTACGAAGGCTAGAGATTCCTTGAAAGTAAGTCTTTTACCCTGTATCCCCAGTTGTGGTTCTTGGAGGCAATGATTTGCCTGGTTACTGACCTGAAAAACAAATGCTATATGAGCATTCACAAAGAAGAATTGCTTGCATACAGTTACTACATACACACGAAAAGCATTATAAAAGCATTTAAAAATAAGCATTTCCCTCAATGGCAGCAATTGTAAGTTGAATGCCCCTTATTTCAAATGCCTATGATTGGAAAATGTTTGGAATTTGTTTTAGGATTTGAGGTAGCTGCATAGCTGTATCTTAGAATGGGACCCAAGTCTAAACATGAAATTCATTTCTGCTACCATAGCCACCTGCATTTTGGTTATGACTTATCACATGAAGTCAAGAGTAGATTTTTTTATTGTGACATCACATTAATATTCAAAAGTTTCTGGTTTTTGGTCACTTCAGATTTTGAATTTTTGGATGAGTGTCCTCAATAGAAAGTGCCATATTACCTGCCTACCTCTAACCAATGAAGCCAGGTATATACTGTTCTCTGTCTCTCAAATGCTTCTCCTCATTACCAATATTTGTAGAACTACTCTTGTTGAAAACCAGGCCTGGGATGACCTATTCTCTGTGAAGCTGGCTCTGAATTTTCCAACAGAAAGTGATCTGCTTTCTTCTAAGCTTTTGGCTTGAGCTTTGTGTCTGTGCTCTTAAGAGCACCGCCCATTTATGTTCTTCCTTTTGGCATCTGGCTCTTTAATTTTCTTGTTCATCCATTCCATACGTACTTATTATGAGCTTAACATGTGCCAGTACTTTTCAATGTATACAGATTTTAAAGAAGAGGCTCTTGTTATAACATTCACATATTTTAAATTCATCAAGCATTGGCTTGAAAAATATTGGCCTCTTATGCTCCAGTCACTGAAGGATACTTTGCTCTTCAAATAATATACAGGGTACTTTGGGCTTCAGCTGGATTGCTCTCAGGGGGTTCACAGCACCATACATTCTGTACTTCCTTTCTTGCCTCCTGAGATGTCTCTGTCCTTCAAGAGTTCAAATGACATTCTCTGTGCACACTTCTTTTAGCTTAATCCAGGGTTTCACTATGCAGCTCAGGCTGGCTTCCATCCTGTGATCTTTCTGCCATCATCTCCTTAGTGCTGGGATTATAGGCATGTTCCACCACATCTGATATTCTGTAAGGTCTTTCTTTGTGACAGTTGTCAGGGCTAAAACAACAACAACAACAACTCCCTCCTGCCTATTTTCACCAGGAGAAACATTTGAAGTTATTCATTTGGTATCAGGTTCTGTTGTCCTGTTGTCTTGTTGTGTCTACCAGCTTTTTTTTGACATGGCTTTTAGATTCTAAAAGATGGGCGTGTCTCCTTGCTTTGTATTTTTCTTGTTGCAAACCTCTAAGCAGCTACTTTTAAGAATAATTACTTGTGCCTGAGGGGAACTGCTCCTTCAGAGTTGTTTTTCTATTTCAGATAGAAAATTCAGAGAAAATTTCCAGGAATCAGTCAAAATCTCCCGAGCTCTGAATCAGTAATTGGAGGTGACCTAGAGTAAGCCTTGCTCATTATAATATTACTTACTCCAAAGTGTTCCCATTCACCACCTTTCCAAACATGTGATGGATAACGTCAAACTGAGCAGGATCAGAAATGTGCTAATCCCTACTAGTGACACCAAGACTTTCCTAGATGTAGTTTCCCAATAAACTCTTCTTACTTTCTTTGCTCATGTAGGGGGTATTGGTTTGAGGCTTATCCTCAATGCTTTCTTCACCTGCTGCAACACTTCTGTCTTCATGATTTTATCTCATGGTCATGCTTATCCCAGACACTACACTCAGCCACATCTTCACCATCTTAGCCCAACAAAATGCAAGATGAAAGATACTAAAATAGTTAAAACTAGAAGAAATGAAAGAATCATACACCCACAAGAAGGGCAAAAAATCTAAGATTCCCAAATGCACCAAGTGTTGATGGTGGTGAAGAGCAACTGGGATCTTCCTCACATTACTCGTGAGCATGTAAGTGGTATAGCTACTTTGGAAAGCAAATCAGCTATGCCTTATAAAATTAAATATCCACCTGCCATATGACTCATCCATTGTTCCCCTTGATGTTTACTGAGGGGAAATCACAACATGTTCACAAAACAGCTCATGGACAAACATGAGGAACTTCTTTGTGATAAGCTCTGAAGTAGACACAATTCAAATATCCATCAGTTGGTGAATGACCAAACACATTGCTTATGCATACAATGGACTACTTAATAGCAAAAACACACAAGCTATAGGTAGATACAAAAATATAGACGTGAGCCAGGCACTAGTGACTCATGACTGTAATCCTAGGTATTCAGGGAGCTGAGATCTGAGGACTTCAGTTTGAAGCCAGCCCAGGCTGGAAAGTCTGTGACTCTTACCTCCAATTAATCACAGAAAAATCCAGAAGTGATGCTATGCTGAAGTGGTAGAGTTCCAGCCTTGAGCAAAAAGGAGTTCAGGGACAGCACCCAAGCTCAGAGTTTGGCTGAGTCCCAGGACTGGCAAAAACACATACATGTATGTGTGTGTGTGTGTGTGTGTGTGTGTGTGTGTGTGTGTGTGTGTGTGTGAATGTTACATGAGCCTGTGTATGTAAGATTTAAGAAAAATGAAAATCTAAAGTGGAGTAAAAGAAAGCAAATTTTTTTGTTATCTTGGGCTAACAGGTGGGAAGAGGATTGGCTACAAGGTAGTGTGAGAATATTTTGGGGTGATAACATGTACAATGGCTTAATGAACTTGGCTTGAAAGAAGATTCTAGGATTACTGTTTTGTAGGCTTCCTGCTGAATTTCCCGTAAATAAATGGAGTTCAGAACATGGGATTTGGGGATAGGGGACTGAGAGAGAGTCTTGTATGGTCCCAGCATCTACTAGATTCTCTATCTATCTATCTATCTATCTATCTATCTATCTGTCTGTCTGTCTGTCTGTCTGTCTGTCTGTCTGTCTATATCTTAGAGGTGACTTGCAGAGCCAAATCTTAGGTGAAGAGGTAATCTGCCTTGTACCAGAAACTGGATAAACAGTATATCATATCCAGGATTCACACTAAGATATGTCTCTAACCCAAATATCTTGCTTTTTAAAAATTATTTTTAGGGAAACTTTTCCTTTCATTTGTTTATTGTTATTGTAAAGGTGATGTGCAGGGGTTACATAAGTTGGATAGAGTACATTTCTTTTTGATCAGTGTTACCTCTTTCCTTGCTCTCTCCTAGTTTTTCCCTCCTTTCCTACCCACAAGTTGTATAATTTATTTTCAACACATTGTCCAGTGAGTATCACTGCTGCATTTGTTCATCCTTTGTCCCACTACTTCTGTGTCCCCCTTACCCTACCAAAGACAGATAAATGAACAAATAAGACAAATGGAAATGAAAACAAAACCAGCAACAAAGAAGAAAAATCCTTTTTGTTTCTGAAGTTCATTTCGGTAATTATTAGTTTATATTATCCAAGGCACATAGCTATTTTGCCTATGTGATCCTCTCCTAAGAATAGCATCCTTTGGTCTCACTCTGTGTGAATGTAAAATTTATCATGTCCCAGTGTATTTTCCTTTCACCATCCAGTGTATTTACTTGTAGATTTATAGGCAAATGAGGGAAACCATGCAACCTATGTCTCTTTGGGTGTAGAATGGGAGAAGATTTTTTTTTACCTGCTATGCATCAGACAGGAGCCTCATATCTAAAACATGCTTAGAGCTAAAAAAATTTGAACCCCCCAAAATTAACTCTCAAAGAAACAACAACCCAATTAATAACTGGGCTAAAGACTTAAGAGAGACTTCACAGAAGAAGTAAGAATGGTCAATAGACACATGAAGAAATGTTCAAGATCTCTGCAACCAATGCAACAACCATACTCACAAGATAGAATTTTGGAAATGAGCTTTACAACTTGGGGGGATAATAGAGGAGAAGTTGGAGAAAAATGAGGGAGAGGGTAACAAATTCAACAAAACTTGCACTTACTATCTTACATATGTAATTGTAACCCCCTGTACATCACCTTGACAATAAAATTTTATAAAAAGAAATGTTCAACATCTGGAAAGTGTCTGCAAGGAAGAAAACCTTGAAACCCCTTTCTCCCATTATGGCATGCATGTGCAATGTCTTGGCAGCTTAGCCCCCAGAGTAGTGATCAGTTGTGACATTTAAGCAGTGGGCCTAGTGGGAGGTCATTACTGTTCTTTCTGGCTTTAGCTTCCTGTGTCATCATATAATCCCTCCCTTTTGGACATACTCCCGCCCTAAGGCTATCCACCATGATATGGTAGTGACAATATAATGATATAATATGCTGCTTGGACTCAGCCTATAAGACTGTGGGCTAAATTAGCGGGTTTTTTTTATTAATAAGTTGCCCAGCCAAAAGGCTTTTGTTACATCAGTGTTATTCTTTGAGTCCATCAAAGCTATCACAAATAAATTCTATAATGAATTTTTGTAAATGGAAACTGCATGTATCATTCAGTCTTTAATGCCTTTGCCCATTCTTTATAATATGCCTGTCTGCCCACAGGAGGAGGGACTAAGGATGGCTGCTGCTTACTATATATTCTAGCTGTCAGACATGTCAGCTGCCACATCCTTTCTGCTAACCGTAGACACTTGAAGAATTACACTCAAAAGTACAAAGTAAGAATCAATCTTGTGTGCTAAGAAAATTGGTTATTTTTTGAAAAGCAGGGCTGGTAGCTGAACAACCATATAGCTCATACAGACTGTGAGAAACAGTAGGTTCACAAAAAGAAAACCTAGTGAGTTTCCATAAATGAAATAGGTTCTCTTCTCATTTTTCTCATTTTTTTTTATTGTCGGTCGTAGGGCTTGAACTCTGGGCCTGGGTATTGTCCCTCAACTCTTCAGCTCAAGGCTAGCACTCTACCACTTGAGCCACAGCACCACTTCTGGTTTTCTGAGTGGTTTATTAGAGATGAGTCTCAGAGCCTTTCCTGCCTGGGCTGGCTTTGAACCATGAGCCTCAGATCTCAGCCTCCTGAGTAGCCAGGATTACAAGTGTGAGCCACCACTCCAGGATCTTATTTTACTCTTTAGGATGTGTCTTAGAGTTGATCTGTGATTCTTCCCTCCCTCCCTCCTTCCCTCCCTCCCTTCCTCCCTCCCTCCCTTCCTCCCTCCCTCCCTCCCTTCCTCACCTCTCTTCCTCCCTCCCTTCCTTCCTTCCTTCCTTCTTCTTCTTCCTTCCTTCCTTCCTTCCTTCCTTCCTTCCTTCCTTCCTTCCTTCCTACCTTCCTTCCTTCCATTTTCGATCACCTGTCTCATCTCTTTTTCCATCCTCTACAGCTGTCAGTGACTCTTACCACTGGTGGTAACATTGAGAACTGAAGACACAGGCTCTGCAGAGGCTGCCTGCACCACCTACAAAATCCCTCATGCCTTTCCTTTCCCTGCTTTTCTTACCCCTGACTCCCACTTCCCTGATTCTCTCCCTCTTCCACCTCTCTCCTTCCTCTATATCCCTCTCCCTTTCCTCTATTTTCCCCCTTCCTTCCTCCTCTGACTTTTTACTTGCTGTATTTCTCTTCTTCCTTATTTTTTCTCATCTGTCCCTCTCTACTCCCCTGCCTCTTCTTTCCTCTCTCTCCTTTCCTTTACTCTTTCTTTGCTCCCTCCCTTCTCCTGTCTTCCTTCTCCTACTTTCTACAAGAAAATATATGACATCATGTTTATAAAAAAGCTTCTTGAAAGACATTTCATTATCAGGCAAGATAGAAAATCAAAGTTGAGGTGAAAGACTTTCACAATTTGTTTCTACTTTTCCTCTTGGAAGACACTTTAAAGGCAGTGAAGATAGCAACCTGTCCACCAAAAGAGCCTCCCAATGGGTTGGCAGTTTTGAGCAGAGCCACTGACATCTGCCTAATCTAGTGTCTTGCCCTTCACCCAATTCAGCCCCTTAGGCTATTTGAAATGGGTAATTCTGAGGTGGTTTGAGTAGATGCATCTGAACTTGCTCAGAAGCCTGGTATGGTTCCTACAAATTCATCCAGCCATGTATCATAGCCAAGTGAAACTGCTGTCTACTCAGCCTGGCCAAATCAATTAGGAAAAAAAAACAATGTCCTTGAATCAGGTGCATATCTTTAGGTCATGGGTATCATGTGGTAGCCTGTAACATCACTGCATTGGATTTGAGTGCTGACTTGGAGAGTGGGTCCCCATGGGCTGGTTTAGAATAGGCATGGGTCTCCCTATGTTGACAGGGAAAGTGTCTCCAGCATGACTAGACAATTCTTTCTGATACACTCAGTGATAGACTACAGCATGCCAATGATGCTGATGGGCAGCCTATCCCTTGCCACCTGGACCTGGACCACCATATGCTAACTGGTCACTGTGATCTTATCAGCTCAGAGTGACCAGGAGTCTTGCTGCCAATGTGCTGTTGACCATGGAGCAGTTGATGACTTACAATGGAAAAAGATTGCAATCAATTAAAATCAGATGCAGGGTCAGGAAGATGCAAATGGAGAAGGACTATGTGAACTGTATCATTGCCATAGCTGACAATTGTCAGATGCTCTCTAAAAACTAATTAAAGGTATTATGTGAAGTCATGTTTATAAGGTCACCCCACTGAAATGCATATGCCTATTTTATATAGTTAGAAAAGCTATACAATGAAAACAGGCCCTAACAAAATAATTTTAAACAATACAAATAGAAAACATACCATACCGTATCCAAACTAAACAACAAAACTGTCATTTCAATAAGTAAAATTAGGCTGAATGATCTGCTAAAATGAAAACCCTCATTTATTCTATGACTCAAGATGTGGATAAAATTAGTGATCAAAATCTGAATGTGGGTGGATATGCAATGTTGCAAACTCGCATAGCTATACAAAAGAAAGTAGGCAATTAATCTTAACATCAGATTAAATTGAATCCATACCAAAAGTCATTAATCAAGACAAGGGAGAATCTACTCAATGGCTGAAGAAGGAAGTACACAGGCTTACAGCTGTGGAATAACATGGCTGTGACATTTAGTAATCAGAAAATTATGGGAGGTTTAAGAATGGGAACATTCAAAACTCTTTCTTAAACCAACTATTGTAATCTCAGCACTCAGAAGACTTAGGTGGATCTTGAGTTCTAGTTAGTTCTATCTTTAAGTAGTTGTACAAAGGAGTTCCAATTCAGCATGTCAATTTATGACTAAAATGCATTTTGATTATTGTTGCCCCTTCCATCATTCTCTCTCATTTTTCCCAAACCTATCAATCCCCTCAATTTTCTTAATTCTATTTTTGCATATTTACTTCCAATATTATGACTGCATTTCCCCCTTCTTTCTTCATTCATCTATCCTCTCCTCTTGACCTACCCCTTCCCCCAAAATCTTAAGTTCCAACTTTCTGGTATTCATTTTGTTAAACTGTAAGTGAGTTGTTCAAAGGAGTTACAACTGGAATTCTCACATCCATATGCCATATGTTAGTACGTTTGATTCCTTTCTTTTCTTTTCTGTTCTTTTGGTCAGTCATGGGGCTTGAACTCGGCCTGAGCGCTGTCCCTCAGCTCTTCAGCTCAAGGCTAGCACTCTACCTCTTGAGCTACAGCGCCACTTCCGGTTTTCTGGTGGTTTATTGGAGATAAAGAGTTTCACGGAGTTTCCTGCCCGGGCTGGCTTTGAACCGCGATCCTCAGATCTCAGCCTCCTGAGTAGCTAGGATGACAGGCATGAGCCACCAGCGCCAGCTACGTTTGATTCTTGAATTACATTGTTGTGAAATATAATTGCTTTTCTGTGACTATCAACTTCTCCTCCTCTTTTACAACAGCTATCTTCTAGATATATATTATGTTCTTCCTCTTCTAGAATCTCTATTTAGATATTATTTTCCTCCTCTTTCTAGATCTCTAAAAAGATATGAAAAATATTATTATAGAAAAAAGTTAATAGCTCTGTAATGACTACTTAACCTACAGAAAGTAGGAGAGGATTCTGTTGTTTTGTTGTTTTTAATGTACTATGTGATTTTTTTTCTTCCATAATTTTTTCCTATGGCTTAACCCCTGTTGTCACTATTTAATTTTGGTACCCTGAGTATTGTATATATGTTTATCTGAATTAGGGAAGGAAAGGGGAATAATGAAAATTATGAGACAAAGGACAAAGGGCAAATCAATGCAACAGTGATACTCACAAGATAATATACTGTAAATGAACTGTACAACTTGGAAGGGTGTGGGAGGAAGGGGAAGTGGGGGAAAAAGGGAGGGAGTAACGAGTTTGACAAGAAGTGTACTCACTAGCTTATGCATGTAACTGTAACCCCTCTGTACATCACCTTGACAATAAAATTAAATTAAAAAATAAAGAGCTGATAATTACAAACATAAGTATCTGTGTTTTTGAGATGTCTCAATCTCTCCTTCCCCCATATTTTATCTACTCTGTCTAACTTCAGGTAACTATTCTAATCACAAAGAAATAACAAATGTTTGAAATGAAGGAGAATCCAAATATACTGAGTTTATGTTCAATGTACACATGTAGCCAAATATCACACTATATCCCATGAACAATTATTATTTAGCAATTAAAATAAATCATTTAAAAAAACAATGGAGAAAAAACACAGCAAACCAAAAAAAAAAAATTCTGATCCTTGCTCATGGGACTGCCATGAGCCACAGTTGAAGATTCCCATAATAGGGGGCACATTCTTCAACAAGGGGATGCTTAGTGCACCCCCTAGTTCTCTGGGGCATCCCACATCAAGCGCTCCCTGACATAGCATGCTCTACTCTCTGATCATACAGACCCTATCAAAGAGGAGAAGAAATGCCAGCATACTGAATACAAAAGGGGCATGGACTGAACAAACTCCTTGCAGGCCAGTAAGGACTTTGCTACTGCTTTGTGCTTTTTTTTTTTTTTTTTGGTTGGTCGTGGGGCTTGAACTCTGGGCCTGGGCACTGTCCCTCAGCTCTTCAGCTCAAGGCTAGCATTCTACCACTTGAGCTACAGCGCCACTTCCAGTTTTCTGGTGGTTTATTGGAGATAAGAGTCTCATGGTCTTTCCTGCCTGGGCTGGCTTTGAACCGCAATTCTCAGATCTCAGCCTGCTGAGTAGCTTTGTGCCTTCTTGTCTTGCTTCTACTTTTACTTTTAGGAGAAAGTCAAAGGTCATCTTTGTATCATTTCCTATTTTTTGAACAATAATATATGTTTTTAAAATGTGTATTATCTAGCTGGGTGCTGGTGGCTCACACCTATCTATAATCCTATCTATTCAGAAGGCTGAGATCTGAGGATTGTGGTTCAAAGCCAGCTAGGGCAGTAAAGTCTGGGAGACTCTTATCTCCAATTAGCCACCAGAAAACTAGAACTGGCACTGTGACTCAAGGTGGTAGAGTGCTAGCCTTGAGTGAAAGAAAAAAAGGGTCAGTACCAAGATTTTAAAAAAAAGTATTATCTTTAAGTAGTTGTACCAAGGAGGTTTAATTCAACTTATCAGTTTATGAATAAGAGCATTTTGATTGTCATCATTTCTACTGTTCTCCTCTACCTCTCACAATCCCACCCAGGCCCTCAAGTTACCAGTTCAATGTTCACATATGTGTATTGACTATTACGATTGTATTTACCCTCCCCCTTCCTCTCTCCATTCATATGCCTGAGACTCACCTTCCCCCAACACATATTTCAGCTTCCTAATATTCATTGTGTTAAACTGTAAGTTTGTTTTTCAAAAGAATTATACCATTGCAATCCTCCACCAAATAAATTTAGTCAAATTGTTTGTGTATATGTTTATAATTTAGGTCTAACTTCCACATATGAGAGAAAACATGTATCCTTTGTCTCTGAGTCTGACTTCCCTCATTTAACACAATTTTTCTTGTTCTATTTCCCTTTAAATCACATATTATTCTTCCTATGGATGAATACTATTTCATCATATAAGTCTATATCTATATCATATATATATATATATATTCACCTCTAGGTATCTGTTTTTTCTTCCTCTCTCTCTCTCTCTCCTTCATTTCTATCACATTTTCTTGATACAGTCAGCCATTGCAGGGTTGTAGGATATCTGGGCTGTTTTGAAAACTTGGCTACAATGAGTAGTGCATATAATTTGTAAGAAAGGCAGAATTTCCAAGAATAGTCAATTTCATTCAAACAAATGAGTTTTTCCAAATAGGTTTCACCATGAATGAACAGCTCTCTTTTTTTTGCATTTTATTCTAATCCATTTTATTTTGACCCAGGAGAAGCTTGGGTAAGTTTTGGAGAGAGCCACTTACTGAAATAGTAGCTACATCACATATATTGGGTGCCAGATGCGGTCTGGGAAGTCACATCCTGCAGACAAGGCCATTTCAAGGGCTGCCACCTTAATCACCCATTCTGGCATGACCATGATTGTCTGGGCCACCCCTTCCTTCATTACCTGGGGAATCAGCTCTGCTTTATCCCTTGTCCTTGTTGTTCAGATGTGAATGATGGGTCTGCTGGGCCAGGATGTGAAATCACTCAGTGACCCAGGGAGCCAAGTTGTTCTGGCAGATGGAGGTCTTGCAGTTAGCATCCTGGAAGGACAGTTGGAAAAGATTTTTTTCTGTCTATCTTTGATTTGAAGATTATCTGGGTTCATCTAAACCACTTGATATTCATCTTCAACCTGCTTTCGTTCTTCTAAAATTGTGTCTCTTGGGGTCCAGAATTTTAGGTTACTCAGACTTCTCATAGTCTAGACTTTAGTTGACCCATTGTAACAATGAGAAATGTACAAGACACCCATTGAAAAACAGTGATTCTTTACTATTCGATAAAACACCATTTGGCATACAGCATGGTGACTGGGAGATAGCAAACAGGCAGGAGAGACCGTGGAATAGAGGCCAGGGAAAGCCAAAGCAATTTCAGTTAATTTTCAATTTCACTTTGTAATAGAAATGTAGATAGAATTCATAATGGTTCTGATATACAACTTGAAGAGTTCTTTCATACCCTTCTGTGTTTCCACAGCATTAATTTCACACATGCTAATTAAATGGGTGTCTGGTGGAGCAGTTGCCTGTGGTTGAGAGCAGGTTATTTAGCAGTCTGGAATGCTAAGCCTGCTAGGGTGGAGTGAAGCCACCTTGTTGACTCTTGTAGATCCTACAGGCTTGCAGAGCATGCCCAGAGAAGATGACCTGATGTCTCCCTTCTTTGCATGGTTGATGAAAATCTCCTCCACCTTGGCTCACCCTCAGGATTCATCATATAATATCATCCACACCCATTCTTCCCAGAATTCAAATCCCTCGTTTGAATGGGAAGCTGGTGTTGTCCATTCTCCTCTGAAACTCAAGCATACAACATTCCTCAGGATAGCTAAGTCCTCTCAGACAGATGTCCATAGGCCCACAGCTCCAGATGTAAGAGGCAGATACTAGGTGAGGTCCTGCCCACATCCCTTTGTTTCTTCCACTTGGTTGGGCCATTATTTTCCACAGTGAGGACTTTGCTGCCCAACAGAGTACCTTAATTTTCAGCTTCAAGTTTTCTCTAGTCAAGAAAGGTGACTCAATCTGAAGTATACGGCCTGTGTGGGTGGGGCATTAATGACGTTCAAGCTCTACCTTTACTTAATAAGGAGCATCCTAGTTCCTTGTTCTTGGTATTCCAATTTGATTGGAAGGCCTATGGTCTCTCAGATGGTCCTTGGGTATGTACTCTCTAAGAAAAACTCCCTGTATGATTCCAAATTGGAATCTCAAAGTTTCACAAGTGATAATTCACAAGTGATTCTCAGGGGTTAAAAAATGAGCACATATGCATAAAAGATTTGTCAATCACAGAGGTCACTTTAGTATGTGTAGTTTAATTCAGAAAGAAGTGAAATTCTCCTTGACAGTAAAATTATAGAGCCATGGTTTTGAGACATTAGCATGCAGAAGAGGCCCTAGAATCTTCTGTGAACTGCAAACTGCCTATTTCATGCTTCCTATTGAGGCTAGGGTAATGGTACAGGCCTAGCTTCTTCCACTGATATGGAGTCTCCCAGACTTTTCTGCCTGGGATGGTCTAGAACTATAACCCTCTAAATTTCAGCCTTTTACATAGTTGAGATGGCAGGCCTGAACCACTGGCACTGGCAATTAACTTTTAAGAGTATATTTTACTTTATGTGACATATCTAAACTGTTATTATTTCAATGTACTCAAATAAAAAGTATTAGTGAGCAATTAATTATATGTGCTCTTTTCATCATATGCCTTCAAAATGCCATATATGCTTTGTTTTACAGCACATTGTGAATTCTCTGTATTCCTAGAGTTTAATGAATGAGGCTGTGGCCATGGCATTGAGCAGCAGAATTTTACAACAAATAACCAGGAATATCTCTTTCTTATTACTTTACACAATTCTCAGTTTGTTACTTGCTCCCCATGGGATCTCTAGACCTGGTGTTGTTGCAGGTGTCTGTAAGTTTTCAATAAACTACATCTCTCTGGAATATTCTTTCTGACACCATCATTCCATTTCCTGTCCTTCTGACAATGTCAGCTTCCTTGGGAAGAGTTTTAAAGCGTGGATTCCCAACACAATTAATTTACTGGTTTTGTACCCTTGGTATTCATCTATTATTTATATCTATTTGTTTTTCTGCCTTTTTCCCTGCTGGGTATGTTTCAATGGCATGAGTGTATGTATCATGCTCATACTCCCAGCGGAGCATGCTAATTGATGTATTTCATATATTGAATAAATGCCTCTAGCTCTTAATTTTAAAATCAGTCTTAAAGAAGCTTCCAGGGACTGACCTTTGTCCCTCGTGTAGTCTGTTTAAAAATACAGACCAAATTAGGTGCTGATTGCACTTAATATAACAATCATATTGGTTAGGCCTTAATAATCACTAGCAAAACATTAATACATTCTTATTTTCTTATTTTTGATGTATTTTCTTCATCTTCTTAGATGTACTTCTAATGAGCCCAGTAATCAATTAACTAGGAAATCAGACTAGGAAACGTTAGTTGTCTCAACTAATGTAGCTGTCAGAAAATATAAGCAGATTCTGTTAAAGAAAAATGAATCTTATTTGCACCATGGTGAAGCAAAGAGATAGGATGCTTTAGGCTGCAGAGTTAATGCCCACTATTAGGAAGGTTTTAGCTTTCATGTTGGGTGGTGGGTTCACAGGTTTTGTCCAAAGGACAATTATAACAGTAGTACAGAATGTTTCTATATATCACATTCCCATTGTATTATCTTACATTAATATGACATATTTGTCATAATTAGTAAACTAATATTGACACATTATTATGAAACAAAGTATGTATTTTATTTAGATTTTCATATTTTTGTGTCATTCTGGTGTTTGAACTACGGGCCTTGTCCTTGCTCAGATTGTTAGTTGGACTGGTACTTTACCACTTAAGTGCAGCTTTTTTTTGCTGGTTAGTTGGAAATTGAGTCTTGCAGACTTTTCTGCCAATGTTGGTTTTGAACTTTAACCTTCCAAATTTGAGACTCCTGAATACAGATTTCCTTACCTTACATCTGATGTTCCTTTTCTGTTTTAGGATCGTGCATGATGTTACTGTCCTGACTCGTTGGTATACCTTGGGTCTTGACACTTCTCCAATGAGAAACTGGGTCTCTGATCCCTCCTTTGAGTGTGATAGGTTTGTGATGATAGCACAAGTGATGCCTTGTAGCATCTGATGCTGTCACAAAAGGCATATGTCTTCTACCTGTTTCTTCAGGATGCTCGCTCTAGAACCCAGCCATGCTTTTAGAATGCTCAAATCCAACCTGTGTGGAGACATCACATGGAGAGGTCAACATACGAAGGCATTTCTGCTGAAACTGTTTTGATTTTGAAGCACATTGGCTTTTGAAATTGTGTCACTGTTGAATGGAAGAAATGTTGACATTAGCTGTCAGCTAATTATGGTGTTTGTTATACTAGGGACTAGCAATGCTAGGGACTGGTCTCCCTCGAAGTGTGTGGCATGGGGGAGGAGGAAGGGTGAGGACTACAGAAGTGAAATGCCATTCCCATTTCCCATAGTATTGGTTCCCTGTGTAGTACTGTGGTAGATTATGAAACCTGATAGAGATGGAGCCTAGTGAGAAGTAATTAAGTCACTGGGGATATTGTCCTTGAGAGGAATTAAGTCTATAGAACCCTGGCTCATTCTCATGTGCTCTCTCTCTCTCATATTCTAATTGTGAGACATAAGTTGCAGCCAAGAATGACTTTACCCCATCCTAGCTGATGCTGGCATCATACCCTGGAACTACCAGAATTGTGAGCTAAACACACTTCTTCTCTTTGTAAAGAACCCAGCTTCTGACATTCTTGTACAGCAACAGAAGATGGACTACTCAGTCAGCTGAGAAGAGTCATAGACTGAGCAAAGGACCAGCTAGAGCTAGAGCTATAATCAGCTGGCCAGTCATCACAGTCCCAGTCTTTTTTTAAAACAAAAACAAAAAAACCTTTCTGGAGGTTGAGTGGCAGGTGACATCGGTTGCCATCAGCAGTGGCAGGTGACATGGGTTACCATCAGCAGTGGCAGGTGACATGGGCTACCATCAGCAGTGGCCAGGCTTCCAACAGTGGGAAAGTGTTGCTTCACTCTTACACGCAAGTCTTTCCACTGAAAGATGCTATGAGAGACTGCAATGTGTGTCAGCCTGAGCCCAGTCATTATTACTATGAGGGAGAGGTGTTTGTAACTGGCAAAAGCATGGAATTTTGGTGCTTCAAAGCTGAAGAGAGGGCTCTATTTGTGCACCAGCTTCCAGCTTTCTACAGCAGAAACAACTTCATTTGTAAATGCACCCTCTTGTGCATTAAAACTTGCTCTTTGGAGGTGATTTTCCCCCTATTAACCTTCCTCTGTGTCTTGCGACATCCAGCTGTTTTGAGACTGTTTGGTTCAAGAAAATGGAGCATCCTATATCCTCGCCTGTGGCAGCCCTCTTAAAACTCAAATCTCCAGCCTCAGTTTCAGCTAGAAGCGGAGACAAGTCTCCCGCAACCTGTCAGGTCACGGCACTGCTGGGGTGGCATGCTACACGCATTTCATCCTTCTTATGTGCTTTTCATTTCCCGAGGCTCCCTGCAAGACCCAAACTCTGAACAGAAGGGACCATTTTCTTTCAACTGGGAGAATAAATGCTGGTAGGAAACAGTCTCATCACTCCTTTAAACTAGAGATTCAACACGAAAGCTATTGACAACATGCCACAGAAGTAACTCAGAAGCCTCCCGTGAGTCCTTTTGGAAGTACATTTTTCTAAACAGCTTTAATGGAAGGGAAAAAAAACCCCTCAGCTATATGACTTCTTAGAACCTTCACTTAGATGAAGACTTACAGTTCTTTCAAGTTAGCCTTATAAAAATTTGCTAGAGTCTGGGCATGGTGCTTTTCTTTTTTTCTTTCAAGATGGCATTTTGGTCCCTTATTGCTGTAGAATTGGTCCTCACTTTTGGGGGTGAGGGGGGAGGCTGGGAAGGGATGTGAAGGGTAGACAAAGGAGGAGGCTGCAATGCTTGGTAAGAAATGTACGCATTATCCTGCCCATGTAATTGTAACCCCTCTGTACAGTATGTTCACAAATAAAATAAAATTAAATTAAAAAAATAATTGGTCCTCACTTTTATGTAGTTCTTCTATCCAAGCATTCCATTTTAATTAATGTACATGGTATTTTTTTCAGGCCCATTTTAAATTTACAAATACTTTCAAAGATAATGGAGGGTTTTCATAAAATCTTCTCCCAGTTGCCCACAGTTTTAGCAACTTACATTTATATGTTTATTATCATGAATGGGTCAGTGCTGGTACATTATTATTAACTGTTTGCTTTTTACTCAGATTGCTTTAGTTTTTACCTCATACCCTGTTTTTCTGTTGTAGGATTCCATACTGAATTTTGTGATCAGGGATCCTTATGTGCTTCTTGGCTGTGACAGTTTTCAGATTTGCTTTTGATGACCCTGGCATTTTTTGAGGATACTGATTATCAATTTCATGGAATAGTCCTTTTCTGGGATTTCTCATGATTAGGCAGGATTGTGGGTACCAGAAATAGGACACAAAGGCTGAGTGCTATTTTCCTTGTCTCAAGGATTCATACCATCAAGGAGAACCCATTTTTTCTCTCCTTTTCTAGCTCCCTGGAGTTTATGTGCCTATAATTTGTGGTTGCTTTTTGACTCAACTGTAGTGGCTGGGTAAGTCTTCCTTACATCTTCCTTATATCTCTCTGGTACTGAGTCTTCACCTACCTCTTTCTTCTATTATAAGTCTCCTTGCCATTTATTTGAGACCACCCAGAAAATCCAGGATAATATCCTCATTCCAAAGTCATCTGAGAAGCAAATTTAATTTTATCTATGACTTGAATTCCTCTCAGCTATGTACCCTGATGGATTCTTAGGCTTCTAAGATTAGAAATAGGACAACTTGAGGTAAAAATCATCTGCATGGCTCAAAACCTAAAATGAAGGCATTAGATGTACTTAGTGCTATTGGAGTGTTTTTAGCTCTTTCTGGTAGAGAGACAGTTACCTATGTATATACTGGCATCTCTCTGTCTACCTACTGTCTGATGGATAGATAGCTATCCATCTGTCTGTCTATCTATCTGATTTCTCCATTTATATTTATTTGAAGCTAGCCATAAATCAAAACTGATTGTCCCACTTCTAATCCAGTGCCACCTAGATAATTCTAGCTCTTGGTTGTAGCCTTCTATCCTTGAGACACCTGACTCCCACCATTTCCAATAATTTTGTCAGATATTCAATTGTAAGATATGCACATAATAGTTTCAGAGTAATTTTCCTATACCAAAATGGAGGACATTTTATCCACTTAACTACATTTCTTACATGAAGTTTCTTTTGCCTTTAGTCTCTACTCTTTTCTTAAGTAACTTAGATCAGTACTATTTGCCTTTACAATCTTCAGACAGGGCTGTTAAGATTAGTTCACATATGTATAATAACGCTCTTTTCTTTGATCATAATACAAATTCTATTTTGAGAGTCCCAGCATCTTTGAATATAAAGAACTGAAATAAGAGCATGGGATAAGAAACTAGACTACAGGGTGCCTGAGGATAGAGACATGTTATTAGTGAAAATTGTCCAATATTTCAGATAGTTCACGCATCCAGAATGTTCACTATCATTTCACCTTTCTGGTGAGCTACTGGTCATCTACGAAAGCCTATTGTGAAGGCTATTAATTTCTTTGATGTCTTAGTTTTCTTTCTTTTCCAGCCTAAACAAAACCATGTTGTTCCAACCACGAGTTTACTTTCTTTTTAAGTCTATGTTACATAGATGTTTGTGCACTGTCTGCTGCTCTTTTTCTTTAATGTTTCAAGCATGCCTGTCTTGTAATGCTGAACAGAATTTGTTCACAGGTTTGTCAGTTCTATTTGCCCAAGCACAGCACGAGACCAAGCTTTTTGTTAGAATATGTTAGTCTGTACATCTTGTAAAAGATAGTGAAAAGTAAAAGTGTGCTGAAATCTAATAAGTCAAAGAAAGAATGGCCTCTCTTCCAGCTCTATGCCCATAAAACCCTGCCTTGCTTTCTCAGGTTTCACCATTTTCAGAATTATTCCTAGTCTATACATACATACACATGATCATATAGGATTGTCTATCTATGCTGAACACATGTATCTTTTGAATATAGTGTTATCAGGTTGATTATATTTCCAGTAGTTTTTGCCATATCTTCTTAATAATACAGTAGTCCATGGAGATGGAATCCTTTTTCCCGCTGCCTCTACCTTCTCTTTCTCCCTTAGCATTCATCATGTGATTTATTTATAGTAAATAATCAGTAAATTCATGAAAACTGAAAATGGAAAGTTATCTGCTTCAATCATTTCACCATCAGGTGAATGGTGCCCATATTCTATGAATAGTCTCCATCCGGCCTCACCCAACACAGAAACAGCAGAAGCTCATTCCTGCAAAACATGGAAAAAACAAGCACCTACATGATCATGTTTCCATAGGCATCTGGTAAGCCAGTTCTTCTCTATCTGGGCGTTTCCAAAAGCAAAGCACTAGTCTTCTTTCTTCTTCAGCACTTTATGTAGCAGGAAGGATAAGGCAGGGTAAGGGTGTGAGGTGATTAGTAAGCTGACTATTGTTGAGGAGCCTTGCAGAACTCACCTAAGAGCCTTTAAAGATGGGAGACTAGATATTTATCCATTGGATAATTAGTCCTCATTGGCAGTAATTGTCCTTAGGGACATCATCACCACTACCCTGTTCCATAATCACATATACTCTCCCTTACTGACTGTGGGTGGTTGAGGGGGCTTCTTTGGCCTCAAGACAGAAAAGCAGAGCCTTTTGGGTAACCCTTGTAGTGGGCTGGTAGTATGCACAGGCTTCCCCTGCTTAGTGGCACTGCAATCATAGGCTCAGAGGCTGAAGAGTAAAAGATGAACAATATTTACTACGGAAAGCATTGCTTGGCTTTCTGAAAGATGGGCAAAGACATGAAGTGGTTATTTAATTCTTCCTAAACTCTCAAGAAAGAAGAGATTTAGGATTCGATTTTCATTTTACGAATGTTATCCTAAGCATTAGTCCGGAGTGTGCACTATACTGAATTTGAGTTTTATGAAATTGTATTGAAATACTTCTCATATGATCATACTTGGCCAGCAACTCACAAGGGCTTTTGAACTTAGGAATTAGAACATCTAACAAGAGTCAGTTCCTTGACCTGTGAGAGTTTATGTATGAGCCACTAATGCATTCATTTACAAATGTATGTGGTTCAGCAAAGGAAGGGTTAGATTGGATTTGTCACTTAAGGTATACTCCTCTGAAAATGACTAGAAAATATTCTTCTTACCATTACTGTGTGTGGGCCTACTGTCAGAGCCTTTGAAAGGTTCTGTAATCATTTGGTTACTAAGCACCAGTTCTGAGCTAACACTAATTCAAGGGGATCCAGAATATCACTATGACTCTCCAGTCAGTCATGGGCTCCTGGGTGTCAGATCATCATTGGAGCTTTATCTCAGGATTGTACTCTGTAGGGTCCAGTGAGTCCCTGATCCCATCCCATAGGTATTTCTCCCATTCTAGAACACATAGTTGGTTGGGATAGATTTACCTAGTAAGTTCTATAATCCACACAATGAATTCATGATCTGTGTAATGAGGGCAAAAACTGTAGGACAAGCCAAGCGAAAATCCTCTTCTAGAAAGATAGTCAACCAAAAACTCTGCCACATTCCTGGAGAAATTGCAGAGAGTAGTGCTTCCATCAGAGACATTATGATGCAGGAATGATGATCGCTACCACTCTCAATGCCCTGGCTGATTTGGCCTGTGGATGAAACACAAGATCCTGGTGAGTGACAGTGGAGTGCCTTAAGGTGAACAGGTGATGACACCAACCACAGCTATTGTACTGGATGCAGTTCTTGACTAATGACCACATGTCCTGGTTTCTGGTATGCAGTTTTGATTGGGCAAGTACCTTTGTCTCCACATCTGACCAAAGCTTCACCAAAACCAGTTTGGTTTTAGTTCTGAAGGTCAACAGCACACACAGACACACACACACACTGACACAGACACACACACACACAGACACACACATGCACACACACACTTTCCTATTTCAAGGGCACGCCAGCTCTCCAACTCTGTCCCATCATTTAATTTTTAGGGATTTGAATGACCTTCCTCTTCCATGAAATGTTCAATTCATCCATTCCCCTGATGACACTGTGAAGATTAGAAGGAGTGAGCCAAAGTAGGCAGCACTCTAAATTTATTAGTAAGACTGCATGACATAGAGTGGGAGTTACATCTTACAAAATATATGGGTCTACCACTTCAGTGACATTTCTAGGAGGCCTGTGAGTGAGGCGTGTGAAAATATCCCTTCTAAGGTAAAGGATAAAGTGTTGCATGTAAGCTCTCCTACAATTCAAAAGAGGTACAATATCTCTTGTGCCTCTTGGAAATTTAAAGGGACATACCTCTCATTTGAGTGTTTGATCCAGCCTATTTTTTTTCTGATGATTTAAAGGCTTATAGTTTTAAGTGAATCTCAGGAAAAGAAAAGATTCTTCTATAGGTATGGGCAGCAGAGGAAGTTTGCCTGCCACATAGTCCAGATATCTGGTAGATCCAATGCTTGAAGTAGCATTGGCAGATAAAGATGAATTGTTTAAATCTGTTTTCAGATCCCTTTAGGTAAATTATAATAGAAGCCCTTAACATGATAGAGGAAAAAAACATGCTATTCTATGTAGATAAATACTTTCCTTCTGAAAAAGTCTGGAGCCTATAAGTAGAGCTTGAACATTTAGCCCTGGTCATTCAGACAACCTGTGCTACTGGATATTAGTTGACCCACTAATTAGCCCTGGTCATTCAGACAACCTGTGCTACTGGGTATTAGTTGACCCACTAAGCTATAGTTTGGCATGTAACTCAGTTCTCTATCACTAATAGATATGATGTATATGATGTATATGCCCACATAGACCCTGAAATTAGATGAAGAAATGGACCAGTGGTCCCGGTTCCTACTCCTGCTGTGCTGCCCTCTCTCGCTTAGCCTGTGCGTGTGACCTCATAGGGACTTACCTATGGCCCATTATCACTAACCAATGTTTTGTCTGGATGGTCAGAGGCTTGAGAGAGACATGATTAGAAAATTAGTAATAAAAATTCCAGAAACAGCGATCTCTCCTTTTTTAAATAATTTTTTTATGATTCTATCTTCTTTTCTTTATTTATGGTGTGTTTACATGTTTATCTTCAGGAGGGTGGGGGGAGGGTACAGAACTCTAGGAAAAGGATGAAAAAGTGCAGCAGTGGAGCTCACTGGATACTGATGAATGAGAGTAGACACTCGTGGGTAGACACAAGAACTAGGGACTGGGAAAGATTAAGGAAACAGAAGACACTGTACAAAAGGAGATGTACTCATTACCTGACTCATTGTAATCCCTCTGTATATAATAACAATAAAGTAGATTAATTAAAAATTCCATGGAAGTAGGTGGATGTATCTCTTCGGAAAAATAATGTGAGGATATTTATGACCTGTATGAGTGCGCATCAGAGGTAACCTTAGCAGGAGAGGATTATAATAACCAACTGAGAACTGCAATTGTCTTTAGAATGCCTCCTTGTTTTCTTAGTAAGATGTTGTGTATGTTTATATATATATATATTAACTTATTAAAACATCTTTGCTTTCATCTTTACTACTTCTCTTAATCCCCATATCATATAAAATATATACTGACTTTATATCATAGTAGTTTAAAGAAGTTAAGTTTATAACATCTTATTACAACTACTGTATGTTAGGTGAGATGTAAACTTCACCCAAAGACTAGATTTTACTTCTTCCAGAAGGGAGGGAGTTTGTTCCTTTTTGACTGTACTTTTTGAATTACATTAGACTGGGTTGTTTGTAAATTATTATTTTTTATTTATTTTGGTGCTAGTCCTGGGACTTGCACTCAGGGCTGGGCACTTGAGCTTTTAAGCTCAAGGTTCATGCTCTACTACATGAGTCATAGCTACACTTTTGACTTTTTATGAGGTGGGGTTATTAACTGGGGATAAGAGTCTCTCAGACTTTCTTGCTCAGACTGACTTTGAACCTCAGTCCTCAGATCTCAGTCTCCTGAGTAGCTAGGATTTCAGGGGTAAGGCATAGGCTCTCGGTGTAAATTATTTCTTATTGTGGATTAAATATAGTTTTAAGAGATACATATGGGTACAGGTTGAAAAGGGGTTGGCAAAGGGTGGATCTGTTATGGTAATTTTATATGTCCTGTGTTAGATTGACTGATCCATGCGGTTCTCAGATATTTGGTTAAAGATTATTATTTGTTCTATCTACATGGGTGGTTTAGGATGAGATTAACATTTGTGTTGATGCATTGAGTAAAGCAAATTTCCTTCCCAGAAGGGTTTGGCCTCATCCAATCCACTGAAGGGCTGGACAGAACAAGTTTAATTAAATAGAAATTTTCTTTCTTTCTCTTCTTTTAAATCTTTGAGCTGGGATGTGAGTCTTCTCTTGCCTATGGACAAAACTCCAACTGGATCGTCAAGCCTTCTGGCATTCTAGCTTACTGACTGAAAAACTTAGGCCATATTGGCCTCATGACTATCGGAGCATATCCTCTCTCTCTCTCTCTCTCTCTCTCTCTCTCCTCCTGCTCCTTTCTTCCTTCTGTCCTCTTTCTTACATGGATTGGTCTATTTCCTGTTGGTTTAGTGTCTCTGAGAAACCTTGACTAATACAAAGAGTAGATCAGTTAAGTCCTTTCTGTACCTCTCCCTCAGTAGAAGACAGAGTGTCTTAAGGTGTCTCTCACTAACCCAGAGAAATGGAGTCGAAATATCAAGGAAAGACTGCTCTCACCTTGTCATCAGTGCAAGTGGAAATCTCTCCCCGCCCCCAGCCCATTGTGGGCTTGTAGCCAGAACTACTGTGACACTTCACTGCTGAGTTATGCTCAGAGGAGCGTAACTCCAGAGGAGACTATTGAGTCGCCTCCTGTGTTTGTTTCCTTAGCTGTGCCCTCAATCTCTGCATGTGCTCTCTGATTTAGTATCATAGAGAAAATAACCAAGGAGCTATAAGAAGCTGATCAGTGGTGCTCTGATAGTATAGCACACAACACTGGTGTTTTCCTACTCACTTGCTTGGCTTCACAGAACACTAGCCTGTCTTCTGATTGCCAGTCCCTGCACTATGGACATGGTGGCATTCTCTGGAGTGCTAGTCACCTTCCTATGATAACACATAACCAGTGGCCAATCAGAACTAGTAGATAAATATCCCAGCTCCTTAGTCCCTGAAGAATATGTTTGATACTGATCCTCAGAGGTGCCATTAGGGCTGAATCCTGCAAGGGTATTAGGTTAGCAACAAACATCAGCTTGGCTCCCTTTTTTCTATTTTATTTTCCTACCTTAGTTTTCTGTTGATAATGCTTTCTTTTTGTCTCTTGAATAAATTGATTGTTACCAAGGCGATTTGCACTAATACAGGCTGTGGAGAGATCATGCCTTGAGGTACTCTTATGTCCCATAAGAATCAGGCAAAAGAGGCCACGGCCTACAGAACAGGGATACTGTAACCTCCAACCCATGAGCTGTTGTTTTACCTGATTTCAACAATATGCATGATAATGACAGTAGTGGCACTTACTGTGACATTACTACCTTGCTTTGCTCCTTAATCCAAATAGTAGTTTAGTAAAATGAGCATATTTATATGTTTTTCACAGTTGAGAAAAACACATCTCAGTGGGGTTAAGTGGACCCATTGCAACAATGAGATGTACAAGTCGTTATTTCGAAAAATGAACTTTACAACTTTGGCAGGGGGGTGGGGTGGGGAGATGGGAAGGGATGGGAAGGGGAAATAAAGGAGGAGGCAACAATGCTTGATAAGAAAAGTGCTCATTACCTTGCCCTTGTAACTCCTCTGTATGGTATTTTCACAATAAAATCTTTTAAAAAAACTGTTTCGATGAATGAAATTCAGATGTTTCTTATTTTATTGTGAGTACTACAATATTATTTAAAATTTCTTCCTACTTCTTGAAATCTCTTGTGTTCTTTCTGTCTGAAATAGCATGTAGTCTTTCATATCAGAGCCATTAGGGTCAGTGGGAAGCCATTTCATAGGGCTGAGCAAGATGATTCACACACATTGATGCAGATGAGTGTAGATCTGGTGCTTGGTGAGCTTGTCCCTGTCATGCAAACTACTATGGATGATGGATATTATGTGCAGAAAGCTCCATCTAGAATGATAATTATCATAACATAATTCATAAATGTGAAAAATTGAACATTACCCAAATGCTATGATTTTGGTGATTAGGCACATGAGTTTTGCTAAATTTAGCAACAGAATATTGTACTAAAATAGCATCACAGAAAGCATTTAGTGGCAAGGGTAAAATAAATATCATAGGCTAGGTAGAAATACTAGACTGCAAATTATGTATATGTATGTGTGTGTGTGTGAGACATAAGTAATTGTAGATATTGGAAAGGGAATATCTGCTTCAGTTTTAACCTAGTCAACCTTGATCTTTCTGGCAACTTTTAATTCATATCAGCTTCAATTGCAAAGAATTGTAAATAAGACTGTTCTGTCAAATATTCATAATTGGAGAGTCTTTATAAGTGTTTCAAAGGAACATGGTAACACCACTTGTGCTGAAGATTGGTAAGAGATGAAGTGTGAGAATATAAAAATGTTGGACTTTCTGAGGACAGTGGGCCCCAACCAAGGATAGGATGCGAGAAATCAACTGTGGCTATGCATCTTACCAGGTCATCGGATTCTTGTTGCTCCTGTAGTCAGATAAAACTGTAGTACAGGGTGTAAAATGGTTCCCCTGAAGTCACATAGGTTGCTATCAAAGACACTGATTCCAACTACTTTCCTCTATACCAGACTGGTCTCCTCACATCTAGACAGCTTCATAAATCTTTGGTCTTGTTAGATTTTGCCCTAACAGCCTTGTGATTAAAAGTCCTAGAGAGAGAGAGACAGAGACAGAGACAGCGACAGAGAGACAGAGACAGAAAAACAGAGAGAGACAGGGAGACAGAGACAGAGAGACAGACAGAGGCAGAGACAGAGAGGAGAGAGAAACAGAGATAGACAAACAGAAAGAGAGAGAGAGAGAGAATGTTTCCAGTGAGCCTATGGGAGAGATGTCACTAAAATAGATTCTTAGTAAAAGGTGTTATGTAGCTCATGAGTGTTCTGTTAGCTCCACAGCCTGACCAGATATTGCTCTTCACTTAACACTGCTTCATTTATTAGACAAATACACCAGAGTTGATGTTTATATATGATATATTGTATATATCATAGCTCTTTCTCTCTCTCTCTCTATATATATATGTATATATATGTATATATATACATATATATATATAGAGAGAGAGGGGGGGGTTCATTTCACTTATCATCTTTTTTGTGAAAATACTGTACAGAGGGGTTACAATTACAAGGGCAAGGTAATGAGTACATTTCTTATCAAGCATTGTTGCCTCCTCCTTTGTTTCCCCTTACCATCCCTTCCCATCTCCATCCCTTCCCATCTCCTCCCCTCACTGCACACCCCCCCCCCGCCCCAAAGTTGTAAGGTTCATTTTCTCCATAACATCTTATACATCTCATTGTTGCAATGGGTCCGATTGTATCCCTATTTAAACAATTTGTTTTTTCCCTTTCCCTCCACAAATTATACCAACATCAAATACAGTGAAAACAGGGGTTATACCATTGGGGAGGTATATACAAAGCAAGAAAGAAATCATCTTATAAATATGTTAGAAACAATAGCAAGAAAGAAAAACCATTTGAGTCCTTATATTGGGGATAATTTAGCCTAACATCAACTTATCTGACCATTTCTGCTTGTCTCAGACATATACTAGTTATTGCAAATAAGGGAAACCATGGGACCTATGTTTCTTTGGTCTGGCTTACTTCACTTAGTAATAGCCCCACAAAAAAATAAAATATCTAGGAATTAACTTAACCAAAGAAGTGAAGGACCTCTATGATGAAAACTTTAAAACCTGAAAAAGGAAATCCAAACAGAATTTAGAAAGTGGAAAAACCTCTCATGCTCCTGGATTGGAAGGATCAACATTGTGAAAATGGCAATACTTCCCAAGGCTATCTACAAATTCAATGTAATACCTATCAATATTCCAACCTCATTCTTCAAGGAAATAGAAGAGACAATCTAAAAAAAATCATATGGACCAATAAAAGACCCCGAATAGCAAAAACGATCCTTAACAGAAAGAACAGTGCTGGAGGAATATCAATACCAAATTTCAAACTCTACTACAAAGCCATAGTAATCAAAACAGCTTGGTACTGGCACAAGAACAGACCTCAGGACCAATGGAATAGAATTGAAAACCCAGAAATGAACCCACAAACCTATAGCCATCTGATCTTCAATAAGGGAGCTAAAAAAAATAGAATGGAAGAAAGACAGCCTCTTCGTAAATGCTGCTGGCAAAATTGGTTAATCACTTGTAGAAAACTAAAACTAAGATCCTTATATATCACCCTGCACCAGAATCAACTGCAAATGGATCAAAGACCTCAGAGTCAAAGCAGACACTCTGAAAACATTACAGGATGGAATAGGAGAAACCCTAGGTCTCCTTGGCACAGAGAGAGCACTTTAGAGTTGTGCAGGAACCTATATTGTAATAAACACCAAAGGAGATTAGGAGCTTTCTGACTGAATTTGCCAGCTCTTTTAGTGATTTATTCTTCCCTTGTCTGTATATACTCCAAATGCAAGAATGTCATCCCACATTTTCAGCCGCCTCTGTCTCTGTGGAAAACATCATTTACCGATCCTAAGTCAAATCTTCTATCAGAGGGCCCATGTGTAACTTCTCTTCTACTTGGCAGACCTTCACATGTTTCAGGGAAGTTCCTGGGTTTTTCCAATTGCCAGGGTCATGTATTTTGTAAGTCAGAGACTCTAGTAGCTGTATATGCCATAATTTAGAAGTTAAAATTTTATCTTTTGCAGGTGGGCTCATTTCCCCCCACAATAAGGTATTTGGAATCACAACTTAGAAATAAAGCAAAGAAATGCACAGCAAGATGTTGGCAATATTTTGCCAATATACCCAGAAAAACCTCAGATTCATTACTCAACACAGTTACAGTGGAAGGACACACAGGAACTCCTTAAACTCTTGAAGATACGTTGACCAGCTATTGCTTTTTGTTGTTGATTTGTAGGACCTTTTAGGATCTTTCTGTTTGTTTTTGTTTTAAGATAGTCTCATTTATTTACTCATTAGATTATATATTTTCTTTTAAAAATATTTTATTATTACTTTTAAAAGTATTTTATTACCTTTAAGCAGTTGTACCAGGGGTTACCATTTAACAAAGCAGCTTAAAAGTACAGTGTGTTTTGATCAATATCACCCCTTTTCTCATTTCCACCCCCAGCTCTCCCATCACAAATCCTTTCCTCAATTTTCCTACTTCCATAGGACATGCATTATGACTGCATTTTCCCTGCCTTTATCTATTCATTCTTCTACCACCCTTGACCTTCCTCCCATACTTTCCAAGTACCATTTTCTTGGTAATCATTTTATTGGACTATGAGTTAGTTTTTCTAATGAAAATTTAAATTTTCTCCTGCAAATACCAGACTTTGTTGAACATGTTTGTGTACACTTGCATACAAACCCATATATATATGGAGTTTGTTTTTCCAATTTTTCTTCTGAGTTTTTAGTTTTTCCTTTGCGACAGGAAAAGAATTGTTTGTTTTTCATATAACTGGAAAATGCTGATTACTGTTGCATGGAGAAGAAATGATCTGCTGTCAAATCAAAGCAAATATTCAACCAGTAAATGTTATGTTTGGAGTAAAGAATACCAATGTTGGGATGCAAAAGCTTGTTCCAACTTCCTCTTGCTGACTAAACAACTATGAGAGGTCAATGTCTAGTTTGAGCCTTTGTCTTTTAAAAAAGAAATTGGTATGGGAAGGAGGTGGGGAGTGGAGAGAGGATTAAGAGAGGAACAGAACAACTGATTAAAAGCAGAGAGTCTGGCAATTATGGGGAAAGGTTAATGGAGCTGAGGCCACTTCTGCTGCCGAAAGCATCCAGGAGGCAGATTAGTAACGGTCTTTGAGTGCATGGAAGGTTATGATGAGGACACTTCACAGTGATTTTTCTTCTTCCCAGAGGCACAAACAAGGAGAAGTGAACTGGCATTATAACAACAGAAGAATAGAGTTCACTTAAGAAAGAGAAGACAGTAACTGCATTTTAATCATTCAACAGGCTCGAAAGAGAAGGCTCTAAACTTTAGAGAGAAAATAATACATCTGGGATCCTGGGACAGACAATGGTCATGCTCCAGCTACATTCCCAGGAAGACTTTGTCCTTATGTGCACAATTAGACCCCTGAGTACCTTAACTCCCAACATCTGGCATTTGGTTTTTGGATCAGAGGGCTGTACTATCTTAGGAGTGAGGTCCACTTTTACTTGAGCCACAGAAAGCCAGATGTGCTTGGAAATGCACTTTCAGGATTTAGCCACTATCCAACAAGGAAAGGCAATACAATAGCTCCCTTTTTCCTGATTGGCTCAACACTAGGGTGTTAAGTATACTGTTCCTAGACAATCTCTGCTAAGTTAACTTTCTATGGACTTTGATATCTTACTTGTGCTACACTTTCTTCGATTCCTGGTCTTCCATTTCTTCACCCAATTCACCCATTGGATTTCCCTGGGATCATTGTTAAGCCAATCACTTTCACGTGAATCCTACCTTAACATGCATTTTCAGGCAACTCAAGTGGAGGAAAAGGATCCGTTGATTTTTGATGGTTAACCAATGATCCCAAAGCATATGGCTCTAAATAGCCACTATTTCTGGGGCTCATGATTTGCAGATTGGTAACTTATGCTGGGCTTAGTGGGAAGGCCGGCCTTGTGACATGCTTTGATGATTAGGAGGTAACAGAAGGAACATCATACAAATTTTCAGCCTAGGTCTAGGGAGAGTTGCAGCATCTACCTGGAGCTCTTAGAATCTCATTATTACTTGACCATATCCTAGCCAACCTGCCAGAAACCCCATAGACAGAGGCCTCAATTATCTCTGACATCTTACTTCTGGTTATCCTAATCCATGAACCCTCGTCAACTGACTAGGGAACCTGACTAAAAGCACAGTACCTGAGATCAATTGAGCTGACTGTAGCTCAGTTGTTGCCCAACCCAAGTTGACCACAGGGAGTGAATAAATGGCTATTGTTTTGAGCCACTCTATTTGAATGGCTAATCATGAGTCAAAACTAGACAATTAAAGACAGTGTCTTTCAGTACTTACATCCTTGGGGCTTAGAATCTAGATGACATACACTGGTGCTATCGTATTTTTCTGGCCCAGTACATAGTAATTTTTATTGTCTCTATGGCCTGAGGAGTTCATGTATAGATAGCAGAAAAGATAAATGCCTTCATGATGTAGGCTTTGGCTTAGATCAACCATTTTACCTTCTTAGTGCCTCTTAGAGTTACAGAGCCAGCTTTCACCTTGAGAGTTTACCATTTGTGGTCTGTCTGATTTTTCAATATAAATTCAAAGCACTTGAATAGTGCACTTTGATGCAGAGTTCCACTTTAAAAGAGCAAGTCCAAATTTCTTCTTATTCTTTGTTCTGACTCGGGCTTTGGAATTCTACATGAGTTTTCCCCTAGAAAAAGTACACAAACTTAAATACATGCGTGGAGCATATAATTTCAAGTTTTTTTAGTGACTCTTGAAATCTGTCCCTGGTCTCTATAAGTCCTTCAAGTTAATCATGTCTGTCCAGAGAATTCTATTTGGTTAAACAATAGGAAAACCTCCTTGATGGAAGTTCTTCCACAAATGTACCACTTTAATTAATTTTCCCAAAGGACTCAGCTATGAAGGGAGAAATGTGGAAGGTAGCAAGCAACCAGGTTAAGTCAAGATGCAACTACAGGAATTCTGCAGTTTAAATAATTCCTACAGTGGAGGAGGGGCCAGAGTACAATGCCCCTGAGGTCCCAGGCAAGTATAGAGATGACAGTTCTTGTATTTGCCTTGCTGGTTCTGTACTCCTAGCCTAGAATCTGCTTCCCTTGCTACCTGATAGAGATGACAGTTCTTGTATTTGCCTTGCTGGTTCTGTACTCCTAGCCTAGAATCTGCTTCCCTTGCTACCTGATAGAGATGACAGTTCTTGTATTTGCCTTGCTGGTTCTGTACTCCTAGCCTAGAATCTGCTTCCCTTGCTACCTGATAGAGATGACAGTTCTTGTATTTGCCTTGCTGGTTCTGTACTCCTAGCCTAGAATCTGCTTCCCTTCTGTGTCTCTTGACTTGGGGGTTCCCCCTTGATATAAGCAGTAAATTACCATGCCCTTCAGTCATTTAGTGTGGAATTCAGTGTGCCAAGGCTCAGCCCCACCCCTCAAATGGGAAAACTATAAGGCACAGTGCTCCCTAGGGAATTCCACGGCTGTGGCAGACACCACCACGGAGCATGGTAAGCTACTTGATAAGGTGACCTGCACTGACACCTGTCTTGCTCTGAATCTTTTCCACAATCCATCTCCTCCAGTTCATGTCTTTGGGTCTATTTAGGTTATCTTTAAGTCATACAACATTTCTTCAATGTCAGGCATATGAGTTGAGCAGATGGGGCCAGGCTGAAGTGATAATACTGGTTTTCTAATGTCTTATATTTTCCTTTATCTCTTGTTGAGATCTAGTCAGATCCTGTAGCCCAGGCTGGCCTTGAACTCATGGAAGTCCTCTCATGTTTACCTCCTAAGTGGTGGGATTGTAAACATACGTCACTGTGGCCAGCTGCAGGTGAGTTCTCTGGTTGGAGTTCTCCAGATAGAGATGGAGGTAGTGGGCAGTCTGAGTGTAGCATTGATTAAGGAGCTAGAGTTCAGCATGTTCTTCTAGTGGGAAGTAGAGAATGGGATGGGAAAACTCATTTCAATTTCACTCTGATTTGGGACCACATGAGAGTATTTGTGGGACAGTCACTTACGTGGGGGAATAATATGCCCAGATGATCTAAGTATTAGTCCTATGCAGAAGAATGGATTCGCTGTCCAGGCACTTAACGGTACCAGGGCTGGACCAGTAAGGTTTTAGGTGAAGCTAGCTTTGCCAGTGAGCAGAGAGGACATATCTGACAGTCATACCTTGAAAGCCCCAAGCCCTGAAATACAGAGAGGCACAAGGGACAGCAAAGGCAGCATGACAATGATGCTCTCCAGGGTGTCATCTCTTGAAGCATCACCATTCTTTAAGGGCATGAAGTACATGTGGAACAGAGCATGCCAAGGGAAGGTAGCAAGCACAGTAGAGGATTAACAAAAGCATTGCTGTGTCCAAAGACTGAAAGCAAACCAAAGGAAGCTGAGAAGAGAGATGGAGGACAGAAAGTACAAGAGGGTCTTGTGTCATGGTGAAGGCTGGCCACTGATGGAGAGCAGCTGCCATGTCCTGGTCCCAGTGCAGCCCTGGGACCAGATGTTACTACATTCAAACCTAGGGCCTGCTCTAATGCTTTATTCTGTGAAAAAAAAATAAGAAGACCCTCCCAGGATGATGGGAATATTTCTTTGCCATGAAAAGTATGGTTTTCAGCCTTTTCAGATACCAGCTAGGAACCTTGAAAGAAGAATAAGCCCTCATGGGGGCAAGGCGAGGACATTCTGAACAATCAGCTGGTTCTAACATTTACCCAACAGCTGAAGCTTTCCCTTTTGGAACATGTGCTGTCATTGCCATTGTTTTTCTAATCTAATAAGAAGTCTGTGTCCTAAGAGTTGACATTTGCCCAAAATCCAGCAATTAGAAAACGTCACTTTGCATCTGACATGATTTATGGGGGTGATGTTTCCCCTCAGCCCTCATTTAAAATGCCATGAGCTGCACAGGTGGATAAATGATCAGCATGGAATTTTCCATTTACAGCTTAAATCAGGATGGCTCACTTGGCCTTCTTGGGGTGGATGAGACCATGTGGGGATATCCACGCAGTTGATCTGGGAGCTGCAGGAACACCTTGTGCAGGAACACCTCTAGACATGATTGGCACTGCTTTCTTTGCCACTTCATGCTGGTAGTTATAGTTTCAGACTTAGGTGGGGAGAGCAAATCCTTATTTCCTGCTAGCTCACACATACACATACCCACATACACACATACACACACACATTCATACACACAGACTCTCTCACATGCACACACAGAGAAATATATAGACTCACACTGACAGATATATGTGGACTCACACACAGCATACACACAGATTTATACATATACATATAGATCCATCTAGACTAATATATATATATATAGAGAGAGAGAGAGCATCACACTCACAGACTCACATATAAACAGGTTTACATACACATAGACTCACAAACACAGACTCATATTGGCTCCCACACACTTTGACTACACAGATCCATAAAGACAAACATAGGGACTCACACAGGGGGTTCATATATACAGATTCACAAATGGACTCACATGCTCACAAAAACATGCAGACACATAGCCTCACATATATACATCACACCACATACATACAAGGGTCACACCTACAAAGATACATACACTCACAGATCACACATAAATTCACCGATAATTTTCTTATGCACTCCTGTAATCCATGATGGTAGATGCCACTCGCTACACTCTAGGGTGTCAGGAGAAAGTCTCTGGCCTTGCACACATGAGTGTGAATGGATGACAGTTGAGAACATTTGCTCTGAAAGTAGCCTGTGCAAAGGTCAACGTGGGATCTGTCACACTGCATGGATTCTTTAATCACACTGTGTTTCCTTCATAAGGAATAACATCAATAAATTATTTCCTAAACTTTCTAGAAGAAGTGGAAAGGTATTGATCAAAGGATGCAAACTTTCAGCTCAAAGATGAATATGTTCTGACTATCTAATATACAACATGAGTGGTGATGGATTCATTCATTTGATCATGATGATCATTCTACTGTCTATGTGTATATCATGCATTGCATTGCTCATTTTTAATGCTGGATGTAACTCATGGGTAGACATAAATTTCATTTTGTGTGTTGTGACCAACATTTTTTAAAGGTGATGGAGTAAAATATAAAACACAGAGTCCATTGAATGTAATGAGGCTAAGTATTTATAGCATGTTCTATTTTCAAAAATAGCCATTGCAGTCTCTCCTTAGCCCATATGCTCTTCTAGAATGGGGTTTTCTTGCTCTACCATCTAAAACTGGCATCTATTTTCCCTCCTTTTGCATCTAGGAAGTCCTAACCTTATTTTGAATGATAGAACATACTAGAAGCAAACAATGTTTTCTGAGGCTGGGATACAAAAACAATGCAACATTTGTTTTACCAACCAGAATGCTCAAGCTTGGATCTCTGTGTGGCCATATTGCAAGTTAGACCGCTCTGAAGCTTCCATTCTGTGAAGAAGCCTAGCTACCTGGAATGGCCACACAATCATATGTTATGTTCATTAATCTTAGACACAAAGTCCAGCCTGGTCCAGGCACCAATTGGATCAAACAATTTTGAAATGTACCAAATTAACCTACCTGGAAGCTGATAACCACTAAGTGGTTGTTAGGACAAGGAGGAAAATAATTCCCCAGCTAGACCCTGCTAGACTCCTCACCCACTTACTTCAGCAGTAAAATTCAATGGTAGCTGCTTTAAATCAACACTTTTATGACAACTTATTACAAAGTAATGAACAGTTCAATATCATTTGTGAAATTCTTATTCCAGAATATATATATATATATATATATATATACACACACACACACACAAACATAGAGATGGTTATAAAGTAAGGTACTTTTAAAAAGTTGGCAAAGTGTTGCTTTAGATTATTATTTTTATTATCTTTAAGTTGCACAAAGGGGTTTCAGTTCAGCGTATCAGTTTAGGACAACACATCTTGATCCATGTGACCCCTTTTGTGATTCTCCCCATCCCTTCCAACCCTACATTTGTTTAGCTTAAAATAAGTGTCTATGTATTCAGTGCATGTCAGCCATCACTTGCTATTTTAAAGTTATTCGAAGTTTGTCCAATAATCTTGCAGTAGGTGTATATTTCTATCCTCACGCTAGCTACACGCATAATCGTGGGAAGTTCCCTCATCACTCTGTCCCTCCCTTCTTCACCTGCACACTGGAGACATTATTCTCTACCTTATTATAGAGCTTAAATGAGTTCACACTTGGAAAGTTCTCAGAACTCTGCCTGAAAAGGGGTAAGTTCTGCATGCAAGTCTTCTTTTAACACAATAGGAGAGTTACAGAATGGGAATTATCTTCATAGTTCTGAAAGGAGGCCTGGGGGACAAGGGTCGTAGTGGAAGAAGCAGTATGTGAGGTAAATGAATAACATCAAGTGCTCTTTGTAGCACTTAGTGGGCTCCTGCAGCCTGCTCCTGACCCATTCTATAGCACTCCATCACAGCACTAGGGGTTTTGGGAGGAGCTAGAAGAGTTGTTCCAGCTCACCTGCATCTCTGGTTCTCATAGCTTATTTTGCTATCTGAGACCTAAAGACCTGAAATGCACATGGGCTATTGGACTGGCTGGTGGCTAGATATGAGCTTCTTAACAAGCCTCTGTAGTCAGAGCAGAACAGTTTGGTATTCCACAAGGTTTGATTTTTTTTGGCTTTTGGTGATCTTTCTTGTAGGTGCAGCCTGGAGTATTTGTAATCACATTTATTCATGTGTAGATCTCCAATACTTCCAGATCCCCTGAGGGATACATTAAAATGTGAAACATCAAATCAAGAAACATGTTTGTCCTTGCCTTTGTGTCAAGATTTAGAGAAAATTGGACACATCCCTCTTTCTTTCAAAAGCCTCGCAGGTTTGATATAATAAACCAACAGAGGATAATAGGAAGGAAAAGTATAGGTACTTAAGGGAGATCTGATGAAGACAAAGATTGAGCAAGACTTGGTAATTTTCCACTAATCATAATTCAAACTATGAGTCTTAAGGGCAGCCAAGCAAAGCCTGCTGCTCGAAACGGAAAATCTTTACTTCTTTGTTAGAAGCCTTGGGCTCATTTTGCCCTTTGCTGTGACTAAAGTTGTCAGCAAAGACTTAATGTCTTTGCTGAAGAATTCACATTTTTGCCTTTGATGGCTTTAGATAATAAGCATGTTGGAAAATCCTACAAAGTGCATAGAAAGATTTGCTAAGTTACCCTGCACAAGAGGGAAGCAGTTCCACAGAAGGAAAACTATATTCTACGGTGACAGTTCTTTGGCTCTGTAAAGGGAGCAGATATCCTTGTTCTTTTTCAGCAGGGCTAAGGAAGGACATACTTATGGAATGCTTGCGGATCCCCTGGACAAAGGGGTCTAAGCACCTGGAGCTTTCTCCTTGGGAGAGCCAGTGTGGCTTTAGAGTTCCATATGATACTGGGGCCTTCTAGAGACATCAATTATCAAGGCAAGTCATTAACATGCATCGGGATGACTCTCAGCCTTGGCAATCACCATAATTAAGTGTGCACGCTGGACGGCTGCTGATTAAGTGGCTTTGGTTTTATGAGTATAACTACTAATGATTGTACTTTTTTACTGATGAGGATGCATTAAGCTTCAGAAGGAATTCCTGCACTCTTGGCAGGAAGTTCTCTGGAGCCTCTGGGGAGGAAAACTCCTCTCTTAATCATCAGCCAAGAAAGAAAAGCTTTGAACCTGAGTTTATCCAAACGATACCCATGTGCTAGGTTAAGAGGTGATAAACAGTTCAGCTGACTTCTGGAATCTGACAATTAAATGTGGCATTTATTTTGTCTTAGTTTTCCTGAAACAGTGCCAAAGGAAGATTTCACATTTGTTTTTTGAATCTAGATACCTGACAGGATGCTAGAGATAATGGCTCAGCGGGGAAAGGTAAAAGAGAAATAAATGTCCCAAGAAGTTAAAAGCAGAAGTAGTGCTGGTGTCCCCAGGCCTTACCCTCCTCCTCATCGCTACTTTACACTGATTCTGTGCATGCCAGCAGACATCCTTTTCCTCTCTGTCTCATCACCTAGGTGCATCCTGAAATGTGCACTAGGGAACGGCTGCTCCTAGTTTGCTTGAAGTCATCTATTGAACTACAGGACTGGGGAGGAAAAAAAGTGTGGGGAGAAATTATACTGTCACACTGTTTATAACACAAGTAAGATTCTTTTTACGTCACACAGAAAAAGACGTTTATAGCCAACATACAGGGAGAAGCAAAAGCTCACAGTAATTCTTTAGTGTCCTGATGCGTTAATGAAAGTTTATGGAATGGAGGGTAATTTTGACTAGACACAATTTTGGCTGATGCATATAGACCTGAAAATAATGTAGCCCTATGAATCCACAATGCTCTCTCTCTTTGTCTCCTTCTCTGTCTCTATCTGTCTCTTCCATTTTCTTTCTCCACCTCACTGTCCCTCTCTGTCTCTCTCATTTTCTGTTTCTATCTCTGTCTCTGCCTCTCTATCTCACACACACATAAACCATTTCTTTTGTTCAAAGAGAGGACCATCACCCTCTAAGACATCGGCCTACAAGTAGGAAACCATCGCCCAGGAAGGCTTCCTGATTTCTTATTTCCCCGGCTCTCAGGTGTCTCTCTGTGCACTCACTTCCCTCTGTCCTCAATGCTGGGCTTTAGCAGGATCCTGGCACTGGAGCTCAACTGTTGAATTTTCTCTTTGAAGGATCCTGCTTCTTTTTTGTGTGGTCATAGTCCTTCTTCTATTCAGCCACCAGGCTGAATTTCTGGCAAATATAATGAATCTCTTGTTTTAAAATCAGTGTTTCCTAATGCTCTGCATATAAAGCACAAATGCTTAGCCTAGTTTATCATGAGCTTGTGCTGTCTAAGCTCCAGCCATAGCAGTGTGCTTGCCGAGTCTCAACTCTGTAGCTTTTGTGTCCCTGGCAACTATACACACAGAGGATGATGTCAACTACTGCAAGTGATCAGAGGTTCCCCACTGTGGCATTGCTTCTTAGAAAAAAATGCCCACACACATCTCTGCTTTAAAGCACTTAAAGCACAGCTGTAAACATTTGTATCTATTTATATACTTTCAATCCTCTACTAACTGTAGTCTTTAGGAGGGTAACACTTTTGTCTTGATAGCTGTTTTTCTCCTACTTTGTCCCTACTTTGTCCAACTTCTGGCCTATGATGAAAGCTCAATAGATCATGCTTTTTAAAAATTATTAGCATACATTGATTATACAAGGGGAGTTTCAGTGTAACATTTCCACACACGCACACAAAGTATCTGAATGAAATTTATTCCCTCTTCTTCCCTAAGACTCTCCTGTCTCTCGTAATTTCTTACATCTTACTCCTTCTTAAAACATTTTTAAAACAGGTATCATTGTTCGATTTCCACATAAGCAAACAAACTACTTCAACCATATTTCCTAACTACTTAAAGAGCTAGAACATTTTTGTATCCCTTGGGATTTTTGCTATTATGCAGGTGTAGCATAAATGCTTGATGGAAAATGAAACAGCCATGATATCTAGTTAATGCTGAAGTGTTGAGACCTGTTGAATCTGGAGCTTGCTTATATCATCTGGTTTTATTTGATATTCTTTTTGATTTGCTGTAAATGCAGAATCTTGATCTCCTTCCTCTTTTTTTTGAAATGCAGTACCCCATCTCAGCAGCAGCTATGAAAGGGGGATAGAAATGGCCAAGTTTAGAATGATTTACCCACACTCATGGATACCCCATGGCTGTTTCTTTCACATTTATTTCCATATCCTCCTTGAAGCTAGATTTCTAATCTCTGTTCCATGGTGGATCTCACCAACCCCTTGAGTAGCTGAGATGAGGAAAGAAAGCCAGCAGAACCCTGAATAGAAGAGAAGCTCTGAGAGCTTCAGGAATGATGAGTTCACATGAGGAATCTTTTCTAGGCAGTAGGGCTCAGCCGTCATTCACTCCAGATACTGCACATGGACCATGGAGGGATGGTGACAGGCATCACAGCTTTACAATTATCTCATGATTGCTTGTGGTTCATTGTGTCTAGCTTACGTGGTCATGTTTGGATGATTGGGGGATGGGCTGATGAAGATGAGCAGAGGAAATTCCAGCAAGAATAGCTATAACTCCTGGGGACAGCTGGACATATCTGCACATTGTGATGGTCACTCATTGCTTTGGTTCAAAGGTTTCTAAAATTTATTTTTGATGTCCCTTGGATGTAGTGTAAAAAATTAAACAGCATTAGTTTCTTCTCCTTATAGTTTAATATATAACCAATTCTTGCTTGGCTAATTCACTACTCTTCAGTCAACCTATTATCTAGTTACCATGAACCCAACACCTGCTCTTTTCTCCTCTTAACTCTTCCTTCCATCATTTACCCTACCACTTGTAGCTTCACATCTGGTTGACCCACACTTGTAGCTTCAGTTGATCAAGGCCTTTGTTCCATTCCACATCCTGTCAATCATGTCTACCTTGAACCATGTTCCTTTCTCTTTATCCATGTGCCAGACCCTCATTGCTACTTCTTCACTTGTTGGCAATAGATTTTTAACTTGACCTTGTTTCTACAAGTCAGAAATACTGCCTGTTTCAATTATGACTTACTGATGGTTTCTAGTCCACTGCCATATAAATGAACTGCTCATTGTACATGATACTTTTTTGAGACAATGTTTGTTGTTACCCAGGCTAATCTCAAAGTCCTGGTTAAAGTGATTGTCCTGCTTCAGTATTCCCAGGATTAGGGTTATAGATATGTGCCATAGTGCCTTCTTTAGTGTGTATCATTTGATGACTAATGAATGTTTCTCCCGCTCATCCCTTACAGCTCTGCTCCTCAGCCTTCAATGATTCCCTATCCCCAAAGAAAAAAAAACCCACTTCAGTTCTGGCTTTTGATTAATGTTACATTCTCATTGTGTACCGACTTTATGCATGAACTCTTTACTCTGGACACTGAAAATTTCTTGTTTACCTCTGAGTGCAGCATAGACCATAATATTTTCTCTTATCTGAGTAGATAATGCTATTTGCATTGTATCCTCTCTTTTTTACTTCTGATTCATTTATTTATTGCTCTATTGAAATTGTAATTATTTCTGGAGATACAGTTCAGATGTCCTTTCTTTGAGCAAACATTCCATGACTCATCTGCCAGGGGCATACAAGGAGGCTTGTTTTCATTAAAATCTACGTCTCTTTTAGAAATGACCACAGTGTTTCATTACCATTTTATTTATAGAATTCTATTTTCTTCTGAATGCTTATGTTATTCATCTTATTTATATTATTCTATTTGTCTGTTTATATTATTCTTTTATCTCTTTAAAGATATTATGATGAAGCTAGGCACTAGTGGCTTATGCCTATAATCCTAGCTATTCAAGAGGCTGAGAACTGAGGCTTGCAGTTCGAAGTCAGCCCAGGCAGGACAGTCCATGAGATTGTTATCAGCAGTTAATCACAGAAAAAGTCAGAAGTGGAGCTGTGGCTCAAGTGGCAGAGCACTAAGCCTTGAGAAAAAGATGCCCAGGGATAGCACCCAGGCCCAGCGTTCAAGCCCCAGGATTGGCAAAAATGAAACAAAACAAAACGCAGAAATAAACAAACAAAAAAACAAAGCCAGAAGTAGAACTGTGTGTGGCTTATCTGGTAGATTATCAAGCTTTAGCAAAAATAGCTCAGAGACAGAGCTCAGGCCCTGAGTTCAAGCTCCAGGATTGGCATTAAAAAAAGCCATGATGGATAATTAGGGCATTTCCTGTGTTACACTTCTTCAATTATTAAAGTTGACTTGCTACTGTCGGTGCATTATCTTATGGTTGGTGTTTTTCTTTCTCAAGTATCCATTCTTCAGTGAAAGACAATCTTGAGTTTTGTGGCAGAGGCACTAAGCAAGAGTAACAGAATTTTAAAAATTCTTTATTTTAGTTTCACTTGAGAGCTTCAACTCTTTGCTCATTACTAAAAGACAGTCTGAAGACCCTACATCTTAAAGTGATGTGTGTCTTGTTGCCCAAGGTTATGGTGGTTTGCCAGCTGAAGCACAGCATTGAAATGTGGTCCATGAAGAAGAGGCAGGTAGGGTGCAATTCTTTTGAGATAGTTAAGTTATTCATAGACCTCACCACCCAGGAAGAGGAGAGACTGAGTTTCTGATTTCCATTTTCCATAAGACCAGGCAGAGAACAACTCCATAGAAGTCCTCTGGAGTGTGTGCATGAACAGGGCTGTAATCTATTCATATGAAGAAGAATCTAAAGGAGAAGGTGGTGGGAACGATCCATTTAAATAAAGAAAGCTGGCTTTGGCACAGGGGGTAGGGGAGGAGGCAGCTAAATGCCCAGCATGGAAAAGAAAGGATACTATTTCCTAAGAATTAATTAAGACATCGTGGAATTCCATCTAAGAGGACTAAGGGGCACACAAAGGGATGAAAAATCATATTAAGCCAAGTAAGCCATACCCAAAGAAACATAGGCTCTCTGGTCTCTCTCATTTGTAATAATTAGTATATGCCTAGGATAGTCTTGACAGAGAATCATAATAGCTCCATAGCTATGTACATATGACCATACAAATTGCTGCTAATTGAAATGAACTCCAAGACATAGAGTCTTTTTTTTTTTGGTTGTTGACCTTATTGTCTCCAATGTGCTGTATCTAGTTATTTCTTATTATTTTATTTCATTTTTCTTTATCCGTTGCTTTATCCCTGGCAATCACTGTCTGGTACTCTGTGTTTTATATATGCATTTATCTGAAAGGGGGAAAGGGAAGGGGAATAACAAAATGCTGAAAGAAGTACAAATAATGACCCATTGCAACAATGATACTCACAAGACTCTATCGCAGAAATGAACTTTACAATTTCCAGGGGCAGGGGAGGAGAGGGGGAGGGAATAGATAGTTGGGGAAAAACAAATGAGAGGGTAACAATGTTTGACAAGAACTGTACTCATTACCTCACTCACGTAACTGTAACCCTTCTGTACAGCATCTTTACAATAAAAACGTTTTAAAAATTAGAAAAAAACCTAAGTATGTGCAAATATTCAACATGAATAAATAAAAATGATCAAAATGATCAAGATTCAGCTTCTTTCAAACTTGACGAATAGACTAGATATAATCCAGAAAAATTCCCAGTATGGTATTGTGTACATATTTACAAACCAAGTCTAACATATCTGTAGAATATCAGAAGCTTCAGCAAAGCTACCTTGAAAAGAGAGACAAAGCCCATACAGTCATGTAACCTGATTCTAGGATGCACTATACAGCTACAAGAGCCAGAGAACATGGTTGAAGACATAGATTAAGGGAACAGACACAGAGACCAGAAACAGACCCACAAAACATTTTCAACTTGTCTCTGGTAAAGGAACAAGGGAAACTAAATGAAGAAAGGGGAGTCTTTTAAAAAATGGTTTAGGGGAATTTGAACATTCATATTTTTTGTAAATCGAATCTATACACAGACCTTATATTTTCACAAACAATAATGGCTCAGAATCCACCATAAACTCAAATGTAAAATTCAAAGATATAAAACTTACAGAAGAATCCAGAGAAGAAAATCTACACAGTGTGTTGGATGATTAATTTTTAGATACAACACCAAAAATATAGTGTGTGAAAGAAAAACGATAAATTAGACTTTGTATTAATTTAAAATCTGAGTAGGATGGTGCACATCTACAGCCCATGCACTAGGAAGACTAAAGCAGGAGGTCATGAGATCACCAGCCTCAGTGCCAGTGTATTGTCTTGTCTCTAAAACAAAAAGGAAAACATAAAGGTATCTGCTTCATGAAAGATGCTGTAAGACAATGAAAAGACAAATTATAGATTGGGAGAATTATTTTCAAAGCACATGTCTTATAAAGAATGCTTATCCAAATATATAAATTCATCAGTAGGATCACAAACATCCTAATTAAACCATGAATGAATGATCTCAATAGCTCTCTTACCGACCTGATATACAAATTGCAATTAATCGCACAAGAAGCCTGTTATTCAACATCATTGTTCACTGGGGAATGGCTAAAATCCAAAAGCCCGATGGACAGCAACTAATGAGAATGCAGAATGGTGAACTCTACCTCCTTGCTGGTAGAAATACAAAGATGTGGGCCATCTCTGGTAAAACTAGACCTGATTTTAATATGATTTAGAAATCTCACTTCTAGATATCTATGTAACTTATTTGGAAACCATGTCCCTACATAAAGCAGGAAATAAATGTTTATTGAAGATTTCCTTTTACTCAACTATCCTAGAAGTAACCAAGAATTCCTTAAAAATGTTAGCAGTTTGGGAAGGCGGCTCAGTGGTAGAGTGCTTGCCTTGCATGCATGAGGCCCTGGGTTCAATTCCTCAGCACCACATAAGCAAAAAGAAAAAAGCCAGAAGTGGCGCTGTGGCTCAAGTGGTAGAGCACTAGCTTTGAGATGAAGAGCTGAGGGACAGTGCCCAGACCTAGAGTTCAGACCCCACGACCGGACCCCTCCCCCCCAAAAATGTTAGCAGTTGAACAAGTGGTGATGCATCCATTCAAGGGACAACTAACCACTTGGTAATATATACAAATGAGCCATAGAATAATGCTGAATATCTGCTCATTTCTGACTATAATAAAATCCATTGATATTCCACTCTGTTTGCTCAGTCCCAGCCTGGAAAATGACTGAAAGCTTCCCCACAGGGTGCTCCAGAAGTTGTGTTTATTATGTTACTGAGGAAGGACAGGGGTGCTTTCATTAAAACATTGTTTATAGAGTTTCTGTTAAGATGCGGACTGAGTCCTGCCCTCTCCTGCATGGGCACAGGCAGGAGCGGTGCCTTCCACGTCCTCTCACTCTTACTAAGAAAGCATAGGGAGCTGTTGTATGACCTGAGGAATTCCAATGTGCTTACTGAGTCCTGAGGGACGGGGGGTTGGGGAACAGTCATTATTTCTGTTTCTTAGGACACTTGCTCCCAACATGATTTGCTGTTGCCCACCACCCACACAGGCTTGACTCACCACTGTCCTTCCGGGTTTTCCAGACAAACAGAAAAGCACAAAACCAAAACCAAACCGAATTCAAAGAGGCACACATGGGGATGCAAGTTTCAGTGAAAAGAGGTAATATCGGTTTAGATTTCAGGAAAATAACCAATTTCAAACTGGACTTCAAACATATATGTGATAAAAGACTTGTACCTAGACTGTAGAAACTACTCTCAGCACTAAAAGACAGCCAAAGGCCGGGCGCTGGTGGCTCACGCCTGTAATCCTAGCTACTCAGGAGGCTGAGATCTGAGGATCGCGGTTCAAAGCCAGCCCGGGCAGGAGAGACCGTGAGACTCCTATCTCCAATAAACCACCAGAAAACCGGAAGTGGCGCTGTAGCTCAAGTGGTAGAGCGCTCGCCTTGAGCTGAAGAGCTGAGGGACAGCGCCCAGGCCCAGAGTTCAAGCCCCACGACCGACAAAAAAAAAAAAATAAAAGACAACCAAATAAAAGGAATATTGATATGAATGATGATTCTGTTATGAATATACACAAATGGCCAAAATCAACACGGAAATTATTTCAATCAGTGTCCATCAAGGTTCAAATCCAAATTAAAATGCTCCTTCAAAGCTACCCCAATAGACACAACAAACAAGAAAGATAGTAATAAGTGTACATTTGAATATGGCTACTGTAGAATTCTCATACAGTAAGTGGGGAATGTAAGGATGTACCTACTTTGTACCTTGTCTAACCATTCCTCAAAAGATTACATATAAAGTAATCAGATGACCTGTAAATCACACCTAGCTATATACTCATTTGTAATGAAAATATATACTAACACAAAATATTGTACAAGAATATTTATAGTAACACTATTCCTAACAGTCAAAAAGTGAAAAAAAATCCAAATGTTCAGCAACTGATGAAGAGGTAAATAAAATGTGGATTATGTATACAATGGAATATCATCTCAACAATGAAATGAAATTAAATATTGATATATGTTACATGAATAAACCTTAAGAAGGGCTCTGAAATGAAACTGGTGGCCATCACAAAGAACAGAATAGTTCATTATTCAACATATATAAAACAATAGCAAGAAGAAAAATCCATGTGTGTCCTTATCTTGGGGTTCATTTTGCCTAACACCATCTTATCTGACCTTTTCTGCTTGTCTCAGACATATACTGGTTATCGCAAATAAGAGAAACCATGGGACCTATGTTTCTTTGGGTCTGGCTCATTTCACTTAATATATTTTTTCCAAGTCTTTCCATTTCCTAACAAATGGGGCAATGTCATTCTTTCTGATGGAAGCATAGAATTCCAGTGTGTGTGTGTGTGTGTGTGTGTGTGTGTGTGTGTGTGTGTATGTGTATCACATTTTCTTGATCCATTCATCTACTGAGGGGCATCTGGGTTGGTTCCATAGCTCAGCTATGGTAAATAATGCTGCAATAAACATAGTTGTGCTGGTAGCTTCAGTATGGTCTTGTTTGTGATCATTTGGGTAAATACCCAAAAGTGGGATTGCTGCACCATAGGTATTTCTTTGTTGCTTTGTATGCCCCTCCCCCACTGTATAACCCCTGTTTTCACTGTATTTGATGTCGGTATAATTTGTAGAGGGGAAGGGAATAAAACAAATTGTTTAAATAGGATACAGGTGGACCCATTGCAACAATGAGATGTACAAGACGTTATGTCAAAAAATGAACTTTACAGCTTTGGCATGGGGGGGATAGGAGGTGGGAGGTGAGGGGCATGGGGGGTAAACGAAGGTGGGGGGGAGATGGGAAGGGATGGTAAGGGGAAACAAAGGAGGAAGCAACAATGCTTGATAAGAAATGTACTCGTTATCTTGTCCATGTAATTGTAACTCCTCTGTACAGTATTCTCACAATAAAAATAAAAAGAAATGTACTCATTACCTTACCCATGTAATTGTAACCCTTCTGTACTGTATTTTCACAATAAAAAATTTAAAAATATATAAAACATACAAAATAAAAAGTGAGCAAAATAAGCTGGGCACTGGTGGCACATGCCTGTAATCCCTAGCTCTCAGGCTGAGATCTGAGGGTTGCAGTTCAAAGCCAGCCCAGGAAGAAACTCTTTGGTCCAATAAACTGCTCTGGCAAAGCCAGAAGTGGTGCTGTAGCACAAGTGGTTGAGCACTACCCTTGAGCAAAAAGCAGCTCAATATATCACCCAGGCCCTGAGTTCAAGTCCCAGGACCAGCAAAAAGAAAAAGAAGAAAACGGAAAAAAAAAACGGAGCAAAATAGAATAATCACACAAGGCTGGAGGAAGTTGGAGAGAGTTAGAAGTGACTACTAATGGACATGGGATTTTCTGGGGATGATGGCAATGTCCTAAACCATATTCTGCTGGTCGTTTTTACAGCTTTGACTATAATAAAAGCCATTGACTTAAACACCTTGAGTGGGTGAGTAGCGTGGGATGTGAATTATTTTCAATGAAGCTATTAGAAAAAGATGAAATAATAGCACAAAAACCATAGCTTTAGTGTCTTAGGTTCAGTCATACCAATTGTGACCACAATGACTTTTCCTGACAGAATAAAAGGAGTCACACACCATCACTGTCACTTACCAGATCAGAGTGGACACAGTGTGTGCTTCTGAGCTGTGCTGGGCCATCTGTTCCCATTTCTCTGTGACAGAATCTGAATTTGAAAGGAAAAAAAATGTCTCATCCATTTGTTAGTCAGTCCATGGTTTTTGGACTCTGTTTAGCCATGCATTATCACTTGATTACTCTGTGCATGATCATTCATTCCCCAATAAGACTCATGGGCAGATGCTGCCAGATGTCGGCAGCATTTTGACAGGTTGCTAAACTCAGTTGGACTCCCCAGATATTTCTTTCCGTCAACCAAGATCAACCCTGGTGAGATTAGAACAGCCACACATCCACACAACAGACCTGCCCTATTAAGAATCTCAGCATAGGGCCCTCTACTAGAATTCCAAGTCTTACAACGGCCTTGGCACTCATTTCATCCAAGCGTCTCATGTTGATATGGCAGCACTAAAGTCAATATGCCTGAAAATACTTCAAAACAAATACCATGAGGCTGCACAGAACACTCATTTTAGCTCTCAACTGTTCATCCTCCCCCATAATGCTGTTTCCATCCAGGCTAAGTGTGGACCACAGTGTCTGTCTGACAGATCAGGGTGGATTTCAGGTCTCTGGACCTAGCTGGGCCCAGAATTACTGGGAGTTACATATAATGCCCTGCTCTACCACATCTACCATGACACATTTCAAAAATAGAACATTTGACTCCTTACACATGTATTTCTAGACCTAAAGTCATATGCACTCTTGGAATAAACGTAAACGAGTTTCTTCATAATTTAAAAGATTATAGTTAAAGAAGACACTGGCAAAAACCAATGTACTCATTACCTGACTTTAACTATAATTCATGTGTACATCTCCTTTGTAATAACAATAAAAACAATTAAAATCAATTAAGTGAAAAGATATATAGTTAGTAACATTTCTGTGTACACAAAAGAAGTGCTCTACCAAATACAAAGGGCATTCCTAAATAGACAATATTTTCTCATGCTATTAACAGACCAGGAAATTTTTCAGGAAAATAGTGGAGTCTCCTTTGCTGGGATACTAAAGTTTCCTGGGCTTGTTTCCTGAGTCTACCTGGCCCTGTTGTGTGCCAGGCTAAACTTTGTCAGTTTGAGTCAGAAGGAATAGTAGACAGACTGCTTCTATCCACTTCAGTTTCCCCACCCTCTTGAATGAAAAATTCCACCTTGTGCTTGCAGATCTGGTTTAGAAACAGGGTTTTTATAGACTCCTACTACCTTATGACTATGGTTGCTTTCCACAAGGTGAAAAGGTCTTGCAGGCTTTAGATAAGCCTGTCTAAAAGCAGAAATCTAGCTCTTTATACTTATGCCACATCAGCACAGACACTCTTAGGTTAATTGCCTAAATCCATTTATTTAGCTGCAGGATATATGTCAACTTCTGCTGTAGAAAGCCAAGAGAAATGACCAACAATAATTCCATTCTATAAAGAGCTCCAATGAGTCTTGGCCAAAGCAGAAGCCAACCCTGTTTCCATGACAACCAAAACCCATCAGAAAGGAGTAAAGAGCCCATACAATTGTCTCATGGACCAAGTCTTACGGAAGCCTGGGTGGCAGAGGGAGAGTGGATACCCAAAGCACAGAATTAATATGATTAAATAAGCCAATGTCCTACTCGAGTGTCTGGGAAAGAAGTACGTTTCTTTAGACTCAGATTTAAGAGGCTGGATGCTTTTGGGTTAGTATTATTGCTGGTATGTGGGAATAATTTACAAAGGCTCTTGATGCCTTGAGGACCCCTTAGTAGTATTTAGCATGGAGGACATAAAGTCCTATGCTTACATGTCACAGTTACACTGACCCTTCCAACTCCCAGCATGCAGTGACCAGGATGGATATATCAGGTTGAGCATGCAAGCTGGGCATCTCACCCTGGACAGATGACCTTAGGCCTTTATTGAACAATGAGTTGTGACTGATGTTTCTGGAAAGTGTCTCTGTGGAGATTATTGACTGGCATTCATGGTCATTCTCAGCTCTAAATCTCTTCTTGACTGTTGATCTTTCCAAAAGGCATCTGATAATGTTACTGTCACTTGGGGAATGGAAATAAAATTTGCTGGATGAGAGGTCACAGCATTGAGAGGATGAGTTGGGTTTTTTTCCTGTATAATTTTCTTGCCAGTAACAGGGTTTGAACACAGCCTCAAGCTTGCAAGCCTGGTGGTCTACTACTTGAACCACCCCTTGAGGTTAGCTTTTTGCTGGTTATTTTGGACATGGAGTCACACAGACCTTTTTGCCTGAGCTGGCTTTTAACTGTGATCCTCTGAATTTCAATTTCCTGAGTAGCTAGGATTATAGGGATGAGCCACTAGCATCTAATTTTTTAATGCCCTTTTTTTGGTAAAGGTGATGAACAGAGGGGCTACAGTTACGTAAGTCAGGTAATTTCTTTTTGAAAAGTGCTATCCCCTCCCTTGTCTTCTCTCACTTTTCCTACTTCTGGACTCTCCTTCCCCCCAAGTTATAAAGTTCATTTCCAACACAGTGCCTAGTGAGTATTGATTCATCCTTTCTCCTACTGTTTTTGTGGTTCCCCTTCAGATAAACTTATATTTAAGACAAAGTGTACTGAAAGATAAAGCAGTGACTACAGTGAGTATCACTGTTGCATTGGTTCATCCTTTGTCCCACTGTTTTTGTGGTTCGCCTTCAGATAAATTTATATTTAAGATAAAGTATACTGAAATATAAAACAGTGACTACAGGGAATAAACCTGAGGGGGAAAATGAAAGTAAAGAGAAATAGCTACAAACAATAAACTAAAGAAAAAAACTAAAACAAAAAACCTTCATGTTCCCATATCGTGAAGCTTATTTTGATTAGCATAATTTTATATGGTTATACGTGCATAGCTATTGCGCTAAAACTATCCGATGCATTTACTGTTTACTACAAATGAGGGAAACTATGGAGCCTATGTTTCTTTGGCTCTGGATTCTTTTACTTAATGATTTTTTCCAAGTCTTTCCATTTCCTTATGAATGCTATAATATCATTATTTCTGATGGAAGAGTAGGATTCCATTGTGAGTACATGACACATTTTCTTGATCCATTCATCTGCTTAGGGACATCTGGCTTGATTATGTATCTTAACTATAGTAAATAAAGCTGCAATAAGCATAGTTGTGCTGATAACTTTAGTGTGGTCTTGTTTGTAATCATTTGGGTAAATGCCCAGAAATGGGATTGCTAGGTCATAGAGGAGCTCTATGTGGAGTCTTTTGAGGAACCTCCATACTGCTTTCCAGAGTGGTTGAACCAGTTTACATTCCCACCAACTGTGTAGTAGTGTTTCCTTTTGGCCACATCCCTGCCAGTATCAGTTATTATTTGTTTTCTTGATAATGGCCATTCCAACTGGGGTGAGGTAGAATGTCAGTGTGACTTTGATTTGCATTTCTTTTATGGACAGAGAAGTTGAGCATTTCTTTATGTGTTTATTGGACATTCTTATTTCCTCTTCAGAACGGTCTCTCTTAAGATCTTTAGCCCACTTATTAATGGGGTGGTTGTTTCGTTGAGGATTTGTTATTGGGGATTTAAGTTTTTGAGTTCTAAGTATATTTTTATATGAGGCCATCCCTTGTCTGTTGTTTGGCTAGTGAAGATCTTCTCCCAATCTGTGCATTTTTTATCTTGCTAGCTATGTCCTTTGCCATGCAGAAGCTCTGCAGTTTAATACAATCCCATTTATCCAGCCTTTTTGGTTTGTTGGATCTTCAGGAAGTTTCAACCTGTGCCAAGGAGTCCTAGTATTTCTCCTATCCCTTCCTGTAATATTTTCAGGGTATGTGATCATAGATTGAGGTCTCTGATCCATTTGGAATTGATTCTGGTACATAGTGATATATAAGGTTCTAACTTCAGTTTTCTACATGTGCATAGCCAAATTATACAAGCACCATTTGTTGAAGAGACTATCTTTCTTCCACCTAGTGTTTCCGGCTCCCTTATCAAAGATTAGGTGGCTATAGTTCTGTGGATTCATTTCAGTGTCTTCAACTCTATTCCATTGATCTTCGGGCCTATTCATTTGGCATCTAACTTCTTTCTGCATATTTAAATAGGAAAGATCATAGAGCAAGGGTACCATTGACTGTGAGAGCATATTCACTTCTGGAAGTGAGGGGGCCTGTGATGGGCATTGGTGCGTGAGAACCTTCTTACTATGATTAAGACCAAGAGCCCAGGCATTTAATTGGCTCTGATCCACCCCTAGGGCATTAGAATTTCAGTGTGACTGACAGAATCATGACCTCTCCCTTACAGACACTCATAGATTTTAGAATCTATCTTTAAAAGACTCAATAACAATGATGTTAATGTAAGATCAAGGCAGGGCCATAACTACCATTTCTACACATTATTCATGTTGCTTGACTCTCTGACGTTGAGGTAGACATTTCCTAATTTTCCAGGGAATGTTTGTGATTGATGAGATGAGTCATAGTTTATGGGAGTGGAGGAGACAGTTTTCAAAATGGCACTATTGGACGTCACAGGAAACTGTCCAGCCTTGCAAAGACCAGAGGAACAGTGTCTATTGTGTGTCATGCTAATGACTCAAAATGATCACTTCCTTCCTTTCAAGAACAATTTGTAACCTTGATGATGTGGTTACTCTTATGAATGTTGAATGCATGGACAGAGATGGTATATCTGGGAAAGCAGAAAATACTGAAATCTCAGGCAAGATCTGGATGGTGTAAGACTGGGCATGTTGATGTGCTATTAATGGATGATAGATAACTATCCACTAGAAGATGGGTAATTAGGACTGAGACTCTGCTATAGAGAGTCAACATAGAACAGATGTTGAGAACATCTGGAGACAATGGAAATAAATGGATGTCCTGATGTCATGGAATTAGTCTTGCTGAGCCTGCAGCTGATGCTGAAAGCATCAGCCTGAGTCTGGTCCTGACTGGCCCAGCACAGCCCACGGAAGGTCCTCAGTGTTCCTGGTGCTGGCTCTGGCCTTGTAGACATTGGGTTTTTCCCAAAGGGCCATCAAAATTGGACAAAGATATGGTATGTCTGTTTAAACTGTCAGCTTCTCAGTTACACTAACCTTGTCTGGCCTTGCAAACATGGTGGATGTTTGTCTAATAAGTTCCTATAATCACATGTGCGGCTCTACCATGGTACATAAGTCCCCTAACTCTCAACTGTTATGTATAATTAACAGCAGCAAAAGCAAATGAATCCCACACACACCAGAGCCTGTGCTCTATCCACGCACATGATATCAGCATCCTCTTTCTCTGGTCTGTCTGCCCAAGCTTTTAGCAAGAAGCAGATGGTTTCAGTTTATGATTCTTTTATTTTTGCGATGGCACCTTTTGATGGAAGTGTTGCTGCACTAAGCAGCAGATTCTAGAAGGTGGGGTAGGCGGGGAATGCAGGAGGAAGATGCAATGGTTGTAAGCTCCTACTTACCACACAAGCTTCTTCACAGAATTTGACATTCATCCAGAAATTGACATATGTGCAAATGTGCAATGCATTTGTCTGTGAGCAGAAATATGTGTGTAGTCTGAAATAGGCATGGAAGTTATCCTGGTCTACTCAGATGGGTTTGCATTTACATCTGTATTACCTTGAAGATAAGTAATTATTTTCAAGACTGGTGCTACTGGCTCAGATTGGGAAGATTGCAGTTTGAAGCCAACCTGGAGTAGAAAGTCTGCTACACTCCAAAGTAACCAGCAAAGCCTGGTTGGAGTTAGGATTTCAAGTTGTAAAGCCCCAGCTAAAGAAGCAAGCAAGTATGAGGCTCTGAGTTCATGCAGAAAAAGAGAAGGATGAGAAAGAGGAAGAACATGAAGTGGGGGAGGAAGAAGAAGAATTCTTTAAGAAAACAGTCATACTAGGGCTGAGTATGGTGGCTCATGCCTATCATTTTATGTGCTCAGGATGTGGACATCAGACAGAGCACCATTCAGGAAAGTCTTGACAACAAGTTAGTCAGACTCCCATCTCAACCAACAAGCTGAGCATAGCAGTACATGTCTGTCATTCTAGCTATAGTAGCAGGTATGAGTAGGAGGATCACAGTTTAAGGGTGGCTCCAGATAAAAAATGGGACAACCTATCCTTAAAATAATTAAACAACAACAAAATTAGGGGTATGGTTTGAAACATGAAATCTGGGTTCAAACCACAGTACTATCACATACATACATGCATGCATAAAAACATACTGATAAAGACATTGAGATAAGTTTCCAATTTTGAGGAAAGCTAATGCTTCACATTCGATCCCAGGAAGAGTTTAATCTTTGCCTAAGGGTAAGGTTTATTGTATGCACTTTTGTATGCGCACATTAGGGACACTCACTTGTCAAGTACTACCACCTACAATCTCCTTTTAGAAAGCAAGGCACGATTAATGCTGTTTCCTTTATACCACGCTGCTTTTAATTCATGAATGCCCCATTGCCAGCTATGATTCCATTTTCCAAGGTAAATGTGATGTGTGGTTTTCTCCGCATTCTATTTTCCAGTATTTTAATTTCTCATCATGCATTAAATGCCATCCAAGCCCCCATCTGTCCTCTTGCTGTCCTAGCATTAATCATTAGGCTGGTGGCATTGGCTATCTTAACAAACACACATATGTATAACATAAGGTGTATACACACAAGCATACTAATTCTTTAATTATATCTGGTATCTTACAAGGCGTGGAAACACTGAAATAATACTTTTATGAACTACAATGTGGTAAGAAATAAACAAGAGAATATACTTGATTGGTCCATAAAAGTCCTCTTCCATAATTAATCCACATTAGCAAAGCTGTATATTGAGTGATTATGCAGCCAATGTACTGGAAATCATAGACTATCAAATGACTTACCCGTGAATCACACCACAGGTATGATCCAGGTTTGCTCCCTGTGCTCCTGTTCTACACAGTTCCCAACTTAGCTCTGCTCAACCATGATTCCCACTCAATCATTAGCTACCATTTCCCTCTAGGTACCAACGAAGTCACTAGGAACTTCAGGGAGAAGCCACAGGATCCCTGTCTTCAGGCACAAGCTTTATTTTTCAAATTCCCCATACACATCAAGGTTTCTCATGTTGCACACACAATCCATTCAAACGCCCACGCTGATGCACTGAAGTAATACCTGGGGCTGCCAGCAGAGGGCAGGAGGGTATATAGTGGTGGTGCTTTGGTTGTGTTCTTGGGAAAATTAAAACAATGTTTCAACAGCCCGTGAGTCTACTCATAACTTGGTTCCAAGAGCCATCTCAACCATTCTTTCCCTTTCTTTTTTCCCTACTTTAATTCCAACTTTCTCCCATCCTGTTCACTTTCATTAGGGTGAACTATAAGTTCATATTTCTTCCCTGGTGAGTTGGCAGGAGTGCATTATGTATCCATAATGAAGAGTTTACATGGTGAGAATCCTTTATTAGCTCTCACTTTGGGGAGGGCACACTACTTCCAAAAGTGGGAATCACTTACTGTGTCTGATTTCCAAGCATAAAAAGAAAAAACCAACTTCATTGCTTTGTGTGTGTGTGTGTGTGTGTGTGTGTGTCTGCATGCATGTATGCACACACGCGTGCACACACATGAGCACGCGCGTGTTCTGGGGCTTCAACTAAGGACCTGTGTACCACCCCTGAATTTCTTTTGCTCAAGGTTAGAGCTCTACCACTTGAGTCATAGCTCCAGTTCCAGATTTTTCTGAGTAATTTATTGGAGATAAGAATCTTATAAACATTTCTGCTTGGGCTAGCTTTGAATTTTGATCTTCAGATCTCAGCTTCTTCAGTAGCTAGGATTACAGGTGAAAGTCACCAGTCCCCTAGAATGCATCACTATTTTAAAGGCTCTAAGAGCACTTCTTTTGTCTATGTTTCTCAAACCAGGGACACTAAAACTTACAAAGCAAGATAGTTGAAAAATGAGATCATAAATTCCATACTCTTCAAATACATCACAAGTGGAAATCTCATCTACTTATTGACTTCCGCTTGTAAATTTCCTACAAGAATACAATGCCAGTTGGAATACCCAATGTCTTTGCAAGGAAGAAAATCTGAATGGATCACTCCTGACATGAGATCTGTGTAGAGTGTTTTGACTTTGGGGTGCCCTTAACCCTTTGGTACATCTTGAGTTTGAAATGATACCATTAAATTTCTTCAAATGCATCAACGACATCGGTGTACCTTGAAAATAGGTGCTGGTGAAAACAAGGCTTTCCCTCATGACTACACAGGGAGAAGAGAGACAACCGAGACACACGATGAAGATGAAGATCCTCCTCCCACAGCACATCTGTCTTGGAGAAGAGCTTCCCCATTCCTGCCTGCCTTCCAGTGCTCACCACACAGGAGGCCATCACAGAATTCTCTGCTCCTCATTGTAAGATGGCATATATATGTTCCACATAGCATACCTTTGTTTTTCTTGTTGAGTTAATGTATTGTGACATTACATTCACAAACTGGCAAGAGTGGAATTGAAGTGGGATTGATTTCTTTGACATTTTTAGGGAAATCTTTTGTCACCTTGTGATCAGATAAGGAATAGTCATCGGATCTTTCTGTGGATTGCAAGTTAGGAGATTAAAAAAAAAAAGAAGCAGCATGTGGATAATGTTACTCAATTGAGTTTCCTACTCTATTTCAAATCCACCCAGGCATATTTTCCACCCACAAGTAGACTTGTTTTCTGAGCATGCATGTCTTACAGGACACAAATGTGTGTCGGAGCCCTTAATGAAGGAAGATTCAGAGAAAGTACTCTGGTTTAGCCTTGTCCCAGCCAGAAGATGGAGAGGTAAGTCAGATGCTTTCTGTTTAGTTCATTCTATCTCATATACTACTGCATTACTTCCAGATGGGCTCTGTGTCTCTCGGATAAAGTTAAAGACATAGCTCTGGCATGTGATCAGTCATCTGCCAACTGGACAGGGGCAGGGGCTTGAAAGTGTCTGTATTGGCTTTAAACAGACCTCACCCCTGTTTGGTATCCATCAGTCCTTGATTTTAGAGGAAAGATCTATAAGCACCCTTAGTTCATTCTTTCAAAATGTGTGTGTGTGTGTGTGTGTGTGTGTGTGTGTGTATGTGTGTGTGTGTGTGAGAGAGAGAGAGAGAGAGAGAGAGAGAGGATGCCTGTGTGTAGTCCATGCACTGCTTTAACCCACTCTTGCATGTTTTGATCCTGTCTCTGAACTCAGGAAATCAGTACAGTTCAGAAGTAGACAATTCTAACTCTTAGTTCTTCATACCATGCCAAATCCTGCAGCAAAACTTCAGGGCACCTAGGTTTCTGAGCCTGTCTCAGGGGACCTGGCTCAGTCACCTCATTAACTGTCTTCCTTACACCTGTGGGCTTCCTGAGGATTCCCAGAAGAAAGTAGAATATGCCCTGGGGTGTCAGCTAGAGGGAACAAGGGATGCTTGGGAAACGGAGTGGGCTGATCTTGGGGGAGAAAAGAATGATAACAAATGGAAAAGTGTGTTTAAATCACCTATCAAGACAACAGTACTGCTGACATTTTAGATATTTTTTCCCTTAGTGGATGATAATTACCAGAGAAGGAAATTCTAATTTTTAGTTAGAAGAGAGTGAATAGAAAGTACCATATTTCCCCTTTCGTGTTCATGAAATCTCTAATTCTAGGAACTCTGCTAGGAACTCTGAACTGTCTGTAATCCCAGGTAGGAACTGACAGTGGTACCCAGTAATGAGAGGCAGAGGATGCTCAGAGCCTTGTGAAGCAAAGGCATCTCAATGTTTCCTCGGAGTCCCTTAGGGATACCTCATCTAACATACCTGTTGAAAACTAGAGCCAATTCTACACATGGCTGGAGAGAGATTCTACAAAGGGAGGGGAGATTGGGGTATCAGCTGTGGGCAAATGTAAACATTTCCAATTCCTGGTCCTTTTTTTAAAAAAATCATGCTGAGACTTGTTTCCAAGCTTGCAAGAGATCCTTTTATTCAGCCAACAACATGGTTCTTACTGGATAAAATTAGAAGCCAGGGGCCAAGGTGACAAATTCCTAGGGTTTACATCGTCTCTACAAAGCTCTTTTTCCATCTGCACTGTGTGTTTGGTCTCAGACACCGAGATCTGAATCTCACATTTATGAATGACACGCAACCTGGATTTTATTGCCATAATTTTAGAGGATAAAAATGGAATTCTAAATGGCTTCAGGAAATGAAAACCACTTCTTGTGATTGATTATTGTTAGAAAGGTACATAACACCTAGCTATGTAAAGAAGTGAAGGCAAGAAGTCTGATTGACACTGGAATGATTTGAAGATATTATCACATTATCCATAGATTCTTAGGCCTTTGTGGAAAAAAATAAACAAACCAGAAAATCATCAATGAACAAGCTCAAAACAGATCTCCAAGTCTTCTGCATTCCTTCCAATCAATTTTTGTGCTGGTCCTGGGACTTGAACTCATAGCCTGAGAGCTATCCCTGAGCTTTTTTGCTCAAGGCTAGAACTCTACCAGTTGAACAACAACTCCACTTCTGGATTTTTGGTGGTTAATTGAGATGAGTCTCACAGACTTTCCTGCAGTGGCTGGCTTTGAACTGCAACCCTCAGCTCTCAGTCACCTGAGTCGCTGGGATTACTAGCATGAGCCACTGGCACCCAGCTCCTTCCCAGATCTTTTAACTGGGCTCTTTACCTGCAGTGGCTCAAAATGATCATCTGTGTTCCTTTTTTAAAAAAAATATACAACCGCATTCGAATTATCAGTAAATGTTGGTTTGATCATGAAAACGTATCCAGAATCTAACCATTTCTTCATCCCAATGACCTTCTCTCCAGCCTCCAATGCCACCTGACCCCTGTCATCAATGCACTTTCCCTCCCCTCATATTCCTTTCTCTCCCTTTTCCTTCCACAGAGATTAATCATAAAAAAAATTCTCCCCTTAAAAACATCCTGTACATGATCTTCATTCTAGACTTTGCTTCCCTAAGAACCAGAAACAATAGTTGATGGAACATTGAGGGGAAAAAAGGAGAAAAAGAGGAAGAAGGAAATGTAGGCATATCTATATGCTCATGAAAAAGTAGAAAGTTAACAGTTGTCTCAAACTCAAGGAAAAAAAACCCATAATTTTTCACTTTGCTCTTCCATAATAGCTAGAGGGCTGCCTTTGGCACTTTTCTTGCTGCCTCATCTCTGGAAATCCCTCCCATCTTCCTCTGCTCCAGAAAACCTTAGTCCTCATGCTCTGGAGACTCATAGCTACATGATCCGTATCTCAGCAGCTGTAGCTGCCCTCAGTCTGAATTCATCCATTCACCTCTGTATCTCCAAAGGAAAGCAGCCCAAGAAATTGGTCCTGAGGGCCTCTTCCTCTTGGAAGTTTCCATGCCCACTCTACACACATGTACCAGAATGACCTTTCTCACTAAGACACTATCCTCTGACTTCTATTCGGTGGCCAGTGCCTTCAGTCACCTACCTAATGTATGTTGTGTGATGCCCGTCCAAGCTGGAGACATCTTGGCAGAGTATCTACCTTGAATACAAATCAATTACCAAAACAATGTGTTTTCTTTTTCACCAGGAGTTCCTATAGTAAAAGAATAATGAGAACAGGTGACGGAGAGACATGGAACTAGTCAGAGATTTGTGTGAATTTAGGAATATTCCATTTTCTTTGGTAGTACTGAGGTTTGAACTCAGGGCCTTAGGCTTGTTGGGCTGACACAATACAACTGATATACCTCCAATTCTTTTTGTCACTGGTTAATGTTAGGATGGGGGGTCTCACTTCTTACTCAGCCTGTATTGGAGCTCTTACCTACTAGACTTCTCATAGTTGCTGAGACCACAGGTGGCCTGCACTACCATGTCGTCCAGCTTCTCTGCACTGAGATGGCGTCTTGCCTACTGTTCTAACTGGGCTGGCCTGAAATAGTAATGCTCAGATTCTCCTCAGATTCTTGGCCTCCCATGTAGGTTGGCATGGTTAGAATGCACCAGTGCATTCAGCTAAAGACTGAGAAAGGGGGTCTCACAACTTTTTCTGCCCAGGCTGGTCTCAAATCATAATCTTCCCTTTGTTTAGCCTCCTAGCTAGCACTTAGACATGATTCAATGGCACCCAGCTAGCACATTTGATTTTTTATTATCTTTCATAGTTGTACAAGGGGGTTTCAGTTCAACATATCAATTTATTGAGTACCATCCATTTTGATCATTGTCACCTCTTCTACAATTTTCCCCATCTCTGCCACATTTGAATTTTATGTTTGCATGTCCTATATCTTAAATATTACTACCTCTGCTCTATTAGCAGTTTCTTATCACTCTAAAAATGTCACAAAGTCTCTTGCATTTATATAAAAATTGTTTCCATCATTCATATATAAAGCTATCTCTTGTCTGTTTTGTGTCTCAATCTTGGCACTGCAAAATTAGGTCATTTAGTTATAGAACTATTATCTTAGGATAAGATAATGAGGGGTCAGCCCTCATTAATCTCTTTAATCCTCAACCCTAGGAATGTCTGGTTTTCTTCTGTCCATTTCACCCTGATATTTTTTTCTATTTTTTTAATTTTATTTGTGAAGATACTGTACAGAGGGGTTACAATTACATGGGCAGGACAATGCGTACATTTCTTACCAAGCATTGCAGCCTCCTCCTTTGGTTTACCCTTCACATCCCTTCCCAGCCTCCCCCCTCCCCCCCAATCCCAATCCTTCTCCTTCCTGCCCTTCCCCCCCTCCCGCACCGACGTTGTAAAGCTCGTTTTGGACATGACAACTTGTACTTCTCATTGTTGCAACAGGTCCACCTGTATCTTTAAACAACTGGTTTTTCCCCATCTCCTCCTCAAGTTATACTGACAACAAATATAGTGAAAGCAGGGGTTATACTGTGGGGGAGGGACATACAAAGCAACAAAGAGATAATCTTATAAATGCATTAGAAACACATGCATGAAAGAAAAAAACATTAAAATACATATCTAAGGGTTCTCACATTATCTGACCTTTTCCGCTTGACTCACAGATATACTAGATATTGCAAATAAGGGAAACCATGGGACCTATGTTTCTTTGGGCCTGGCTTATTTGTCACAAATGATTTCCTTATTGTTATACTTAAAGAATGTGTCCTTCCTTGCCTATGTCAAGATTTCTGACAAGGTGTCTTGAGCACCTCTTTTTCTATTTTATCTGACATGGATATTTACTAGGGTTTGGAATTTGGTTTCCATTAAGATGTTTTATATAGGCAAAGCATGGTGACACATATCTGTAACCCCAGCTATTCAGAAAATAAAAGTAGAGGATTTCCAACAGAGATATTCCCAGCAAAAGTGAGAGATCCTACCAAAAGCAACACTAAAGCAAAAAAAAGAGCTTTGGGCCCTAGGCCTAGTAATTGCCTAGGAAGCCATGAGGCGCTGGGTTCAATCCTTAGCATAGCAAAAGCAAAGAAGTAAGAAGAAGAGAAGGAAGAGTAGAAGGAAGAGGAAGAGGAGGGGGAGAAAGATGAGGAGGAGGAGGAGGAGGAGGAGGAGGAGGAGGAGGTGTTTACACATTCTCACGAATTTGGTTCCAGTCCTCTTCTACTTATGCAATGATGAATCCCAAACCCATGACCTGCACTTGGACTTTCTTACTTCTGGGTTTTCTGGGTTTTACTTTTCTTACTAGATGGTTGTTAGCACATGAATGCTTCATCTGAATCCCATCCTGAACATGTCACAAATTTAATTGACCATGAGCCTACATGTCAAAATTGATTCACAGCCCAGGAATCGACTGCTTCCTTCTTAGTGTGCACTTCTGCTTGGAAATGCTCTAGGAAAAACTCCCCATTGGGACCCTGTCAAGGTGTGTTCACTCATGCTTGACACTGCTCTGGGATCCCCTATACAGATCTGACCATTTCTGGTTGACTGAACTAACTGCTTTTCTTCTTACTTCATCACATTCTAAATGTTGAGGGAATTGGTCACATTCATTAAGATTTAGATTTATGTTATGAAATTAATGTTCTATGTTTTTAAGAACATTTCTGGTCACAAGCCAATTTTATAAATTTTCAGCTTATTAAAAATTGAAGCTGGGTGCTGGCGGCCTTAAGTTTGTAATCCTAGCTACTCTGGAGGCGGAGATCTGAGCATCATGGTTCAAAGCCAGCCTGGGCAGAAAAGTCCCCATGAAACTCTTATCTCAATTAACTATAAAAAAGAGGGGAAAAAGCCAGAAGTAGAGCTTTGGCTCAAATTATAGAGCTATTCTGGAGGTGGAGATCTGAGCATCATGGCTCAAAGCCAGCCTGGACAAAAAAGTCCCTGTGAAACTCTTATCTCCAATTAACCACACAAAAAAGAAAACATGCCAGAAGTAGAGCTTTGGCTCAAATTACAGAGCAATAGCCTTAAGTAAAAAAAAACTCATGGACAATGCCAAGTCCTTGACTCAAGCCCCAGTACAGGTGCAAAAAATAATTGGTACAATGGTTCATTGACTGTTCAGTACACAATATGTACATCTCATCTTGGAATTTTCAATATCTAATATTTAAATCTCATCATTTTAAATAAAATAGATTATGCCAATATTCTAAAATTTCTCTGTGACCAAGTGGATTATCTTGAGAACCATATGGTACCCTCTTCCCCATCTGAAGATGCCTAGATAAGTGTGGGAACCTCAGACAGAGTCTGTTCTAGATAACATTTTAGAGCTGTCATCTTTCAGGTTTTGTCATCTGTCTCGCTACTGCTGGAAATAAGTTTCTCTGTGGAACTGCCCTCCCAGAGCAGATCTCCAATATGTAAACTCCTTTGAGTGTGTCAGAATGCCAATTTGGGGATTCCACATTCCTTTCACAATGTTCTCATCTCAAGCATTCCTCCTGAGACCTTGCTGTTTGGTGAGTGTTAACAGGGGAATTAGCTTGAGTTTGGGGGGGGGGGACTTTTCATTAAATACTCAACACAATGGAAGAAAAACCAAGGACTAGTTTTCCTGCAGACCTAGTTCTCTTTTATGAATGGAAGCACTAAGACTGTATATTTTATTGTTCTTTGTTATCTCAGTGTATTTTTGTAGTTTATTAAATTAAAGCTTCTTCCTCTGTGCTTTTTTGTTTGTTGAGATGGGATCTCATTATGCAGTGCAGGCCAGCCTCAGACTGGCAATCTTCCTGCTTCTCATAAATCTTCTTTGCCTAAACTGTAGGTTGTACTCTAGTGTGGTTACCATGCCCTGCTATAAGAAGTGAGTATAGATCGATTCACTTCACAGTAGGATAGTTCCAGAAGCTAGTTAGCACCACTTGCCATCTTACAGATGAAGTGACCTAGGCACAAGGGACACAAGTAGCCTGCATGAAGTACCTGAGCTAAGGAGGGAAGCAGGATGCTTGGCCCCGCTGTGGCTCTGGCCCTGTCTAGGCACTGATCCAGTATAAGGGCTAATGGTGAGGAAGTAAAGGCCAGTTAATTACCCTCAGGGAAACGGTGAGGAAAGCTGATGTCTTCCTGTAGTATTGCTTTTATTTTTCAAATGATCAGACATATAGGCTACCTGGCATTGTTCAGCATTATTTAGTGACCCCAGGTCTTTTCATCCCAATGAAGGTATTTTTCCCCTTTTCTAAAACTTCCCCCAAGCTTCCAATTATCTTCTAGATCTGAACTCTTGAAGTCTTCTAAACCTCAACCACACAATCTATCTTAATCCGTTTTCCGCTGCTATGACAAAATACTTGGGGCTGAGTGCTTTATAATGAAAGAGGTTTACTGAGTTCACAATTCTAATGGGTGCCATGGCTCTGCAACCTAGGGAGGAACTCTTGGCTGTATCACAATATAATAGACACACAGGGAGGAAACTGGCTGACTGTATGCTTTTTTTTTGGGGGGGGCGGCACTGAGCATTAGTTGAATTATTCATTTTACTTCCCAATTACTCCTATAGCGTTCAGGGATCATTATTTTCCAGAAGAAACTCTCTGCTCACATTCACACCTTGCTGAATACATTAGCCTCAGGCTGTAACCACTGGCACTTTTATTATACCCCTACTTGAGCACTCCAAGAGTTCTATCTTCATGCTCCATTTTTCAAACCACAGAAAGTTAATTCATGCCAAATGCCTTTTCATAACCAATAAAGCCTGTAGGGCTGAGAAAGGCAGATAAGTCTTGCTTTCCTGCACAGCAACCCACTAATGAAGACCACACAATCGCATTCTAATTATTTGCATCCAAGAGCCTGCCTTTCCTCTTAATATCTGCCTTTTGCACACCAGGGGATCCATCTTCCCACCTGAGACAAAGGCAGAGGCCAAGCATTTGCAGAAATTAGCCGCTCATTAATGCTTCATTATGGTTAGCTTTGGCTTCTGGATGTGTCTTCCTCCCCCTGGACCAAACGTTAGGAAGATTAATTGGCTGTTGGACATTGCAGAGAGAAAAGAGAAGAGCTGATACCAATCTCACTGTGGCTTCTTTGCGTGCTGTGTTCCAGCCCAGCTGTGGTGGGAGGCAGCAAGGACAGAGGGTGTGGATTCTGTGATTTCTGATCAAGGCTGATACAGCCACCTACAGCTGAGCGTCCTTCAACTCACAGGCTATTGTCCATCTTGTTGTGAGAATTAACACCAAATGCCATTTGAGAATTGTATTCTGAGGTGCTATTGCTTGTTTTCATCATGGTTCATGATGAATAAAAAGCTGTCTGTCTTGGGACTGACAGTTTTCTTAGAACTCCTCATGTTTTCTCTGAGAGACCCACAATGTGTCTCCTGGGTCAATCATGAGCCTCTTGGGACTTATTCCAGAAACTATGTGCTGTTTAATCCTGTTGTGTTCTCTCATATGCTCTCTGGATAACAGGGACTTCAAACAGAAGTTGAAAGCTCAGATTTTCATTTGGAACACCAAGTGCTCAGTTTGTAGGAGGGCCATACAACAGCTGTTCAAATAAGCACTCTTTTCCTAGTGAAAATAATTGTATAAATGACTGGGATAACAGGCCTGATCTGGATTATTTGTTACTCTATGAAGACATGGTTACTGCCATCATCAGATAAGAAGTAAGATGTATGTTCTATTGTCCATAAAACATCATGAAATGATCCCAAAGGCTTGTTATTTTGCCCTCTTGGTGATCTTGTCTATCTTGCCCAGATGATATTTGTCTTCTAACAAGAAACTCTCAGGGGTGAATCCATGGGAGTGACAGGGTAAGGAAGGATTTAGAAGAAGAATTCGAAAGCAGAGCAGAGCCTAGTCCGTGGGGCCTGACAATCTCCTATAAAGAACCCTGTCAGCTTTTAACCATCAGCTTTCTCACATTTGAGCCCATGCCCATGTAGTGCTGGTTGTTTTATTTATTTATTGCTAACTCTTTTTTTTTTTTTTTTGCTTTTTAAAAAGTGCTAGCTCTTCTCTGGCTTTAGGACCTGTGTGGGTTGCGGGCAAATGAGCAGAGACTTGGGCCTCAGTCAGCACAAGGTTGTATTCCAAAAGAGCCGACATATCGAGTTATCTTTTTGTGCTCATGGGGGATCTAACCTCTTGTCGTCCCCAGGTGGACTTTTCTGACATTTTGTCTTTGGTTAAATTGAACACTGTGGAGCTAGGAGAAGCTGGACGGCTTAGATTTATGAAGGCTGCCCAGTTCCATTTATTAACTCTGTCAGTGGGACAAAGAACAGAAAATGTGGGTTCTGAAGGTGGTATTCTCACATCTTTTAATCACACTTTCTTTTTCTTTTTTATGGGTCTATAGTGTGTTAAGCAGTTTTTAAGCCACATTTTATGGGAATCTCATTTTTCATCTTTTTTTTCTTCTAAGTTTGGACTTCTTATTTCTTGTACAATGTCCCAATGTGTATGAACCTAAGTCACCTCTGTGTCAAATAGGGAGTCATATCCTGCACCCTCTGCCCATTGTCTCTGCTGGGCTCTGAGGTCAGCTGCTGAGCCTCTGAAGGGAACATGAGGTGAGTAGTCAGTTGGCAAAAATTGCAGAAGGTCAACCAGGGTCTAACGTGGCAAGATATCTCATCCTCACCCTGTGGTGACTCAGATAGGCTTAATGGTATTATAAGGGGTTCATATACACCGATATATGACCCTATCCGAGCAACTTAACCAAATGCCTTGCTACATTAAAACCTCTGCCAGGGTACATCTGGAAAAGTCATAATGTGATTGCTCATATACTATGCCATTAAACTACCAAAACAAATGAAGCTAACTTGAAGCAATTGAAAAATCAACAAGTGAAACCCAAAACAAAATGGACAAAGAGAAAGAAATTATCTATGTGCTTATGAGAAAAAGAACAATTTTTCAATATGAAGCAAAGAAAACACTGGTTGTGGTAGCACATGCCTGTAATTTCAGCTGGAAGTAGAGACAGAAGAATTAGGTTTTAGGCCAGCTTGATCAAAAAGATAGCAACAGCCTGTTTAAGAAACCAGCCAGGTTGGGCACCAGTGGCTCACACCTGTAATCCTAGCTAGTGAGGAGGCTGAGATCTGAGGATTGCAGTTCAAAGTCTGGCCAATCAAGAAGATCTGTGAGAATCTTATCTTCAATTAACCACCAGGAAACTGGAAGCAGCACTTAGCTCAAGTGGTAGAGCTCATGTCATAAGCTGAAGAGCTCAGGGACAGTGCCCAAGACTAGAGTTCAATCCCACAACCACCACCCACCACCATCACCACCACCAACAAAGAAACAAGCCAGTTATGGGGCACATGCCTGTAATCTCAGATACTGGAAAAAAGAGGTAGAAAAATCACCACCCGAGGCTGCTCCAGCAAAAGCATGAGGCCATCACTGTGCTTGAAAAATGCTAAAACACAAAGGACGGAGAGCATGGCCCAAGTAGTGGAGCACTTCCTTAGCAAATGTAGACCCTGAGTTCAAAGCCTAGTACTGGCACCAAAAGAAAGAGAAACAAGATCCTGGCTTTTAAAAATGTAGAGATGAAAATACAAAAGAGAATTTATAAGCAATCCCTTCATGTACATTTCTGGCCAGCACTGGATTTATATTAAAAAACATTTAGCTAAAGCAAGCTGGGCACTAATGGCTCACACCTGTAATCCTGTAATCTCAGGAGGCTGAGAGAAGATAATTGTGATTTGAAGCAAGCCCAGGCATACAGATTCATGAAACTCATTTCTCTGGTTAGCTAGCCAAAAGAAAAACTAAGTTTGTCTCAAGTGATTGAGCATCAGCCTTTAAGGAAAAAGGCAGGTGAGAGCGTAAGGCCTTGAGTTCAAGCCCCAGTACTGGTACAAAAGGAGGGATGGACAAGAAGGGAGAGGTAGAAAGAAAAGGAGAGGGAGAGGGAAATGAAGAGAAAGAGAAAGACAGGAGAGAGGGAAGGCAAATTTTGTTTAATACAGAAATGATAAGACAACAAACAACAAATAAAATGGATCCAGAAATCACAAATGCAAGCAGAAAATCCACAGGCACTGAGTCCAAAGGATACCAGTTACAAACATGCTCAGTAAAGGAATGGAGTAAAGCCAAGTAAAAGGAGAGATTAGGTATATTGCTTGATACATCTCTCAGCAAACTATGAAGGCAGAAAGAGGAGAGCCAATATATTTAAGAAAATTAACCACTCCATAAAGATTTTAACTGAGATGAATTTTCCTTCACATACCTGGATGAATGGCATATTGAGTATGTTCAATGAACATAAAGAAATGCATTGCAAAATAATCTCTTCTTTGGTGGAATGGTCTAAGCACATCTTCACAGGGCAGGAATGTTGTTTTATCTATTCATGACTCTGGCATCTGGACAACTCCTGGACAGTAAAGTTACCCAATAATATTTGTTTAATGAGGACACTGTATACAAATACTCATAAGTAGTAAAGATAAACATTGCAAAGTTAACCACATATAACTATTTTACAAAGGGAATTCTGAGAATTTATGTTGACAGATTTAAATGGAAGACTTTAAGAAAAAGCTTACCAGTCATAAGTATTCAGTTACAAACAGGTCAGGTCTCTTAAGTAATCTTGACATGAGATGGTACCTAGCTCATCTTGGAAAAATGCAAAATTAAAATGAGAAGTCAACCATATGATCCAACCTTACCACTCCTGGGCATCTGCCCAGAACATCACAAGCCAGGATACTATAAAGACTCTTGCACATCCATATTCACTGCTGCACTATTTACAATAGCCAAGTTATGGAAACAGCCCAGATGCCCTACAATAGATCAGTGGTTCCAAAACTGCAGTACTTATCCACAGTGGAATTCTATATAGCCATTAGAAAGAATAATATTATGTCATTTGCAGGGAAATGGATGGGCCTAGAACAAATTGTGTGAAATGAGATAGGCCAGGCTCAGAGACACAAACAGTGCACGTATTCTCTCATATGTGGAAGATAGATCTAAAATACACTGGAACATGATAAATTACACTGGACTCTAGGCATTCACACACAGAGAGACCAAAGGAGGATACTCCTAGGGGAGGAGAACAAAAGTTCAATGTCTATATGCCTCTAATCATATAAAATAATATTGAGTGAAATGAACTCCAGGAAATGGAAACAAGATTTTTTTTCTTTTTTCTTCATTTGTTTGTTTATTTGCCTTTGAGGAGGTAAGAAGGGTGCAAAAATGGAGGAACAAAGTGTAAACAAATGCAGCAGTGGTACTCACTAGACACTGTTGAAAATGAACTATACAACTTGTGAGTAGGGATGGCAGGAAAATACTGAGAGAGCAAGGGAAAAGATGACATTGTCCAAAAAGAAATACACTCATTAACTGCCTTATGAAAATGATAACCCCTCTGTACATCACTTTTATAATAATATTTAAAATATTTAATAATAAAAATAAGAAGTCAGGACAAAAATGGAAAAAAAGAAATGAGGATAATGAAAAAGTACAGTAACATACAGGAAACAATTCAATAATAATAATTAATTTAATTACATATAAATGCTAAATATTTAAGTAATTTACATAGAAAAGTACCAAAATAATACTTTACACATCCAAGTGCCCACCTACTTTCGATATACCCTCTCTCTCTTTTCTCTACTTCCCTTCTCTTTCTTTCTCTCCTCCCTACCCTCAGAGAAATAAAATTTAGATAGAGCTACATTTTCATGTCTGCTTTATTCTCTTTCCTCTTCTCTAGAGAAAATAGTTTGTGAGGCTGGGTATTGTATCCATACAAACATCTATACATTTTCTACATGGTGTTCATGGTGTTCTTTATTTCCTTGTGGACTTATTTTTTTAATAAACAGCATCACTTGGTGTTTAATTTTTTCCCCTTGCTTTTGAGTAATAAACTTTTTGTATTTATTCATAAGAATACACAGAGGTCTAATTTATTTTGCATTCTTAAGAGTATTTTATTGGACATATAAGCAGTTAATACTTCTATGTGGGCTAGTTATATAACTCCATTTTCTTGCTAATGCAAACCATTCTGCGACAAATGTGTGTAGAAGTTCCAAGGTGATTATTAGAAGTGGAAATGGTAGATATGAGCACTTTCAACTTATTGTCTGAGGTTTAAAGAATGTACCAGGTTTTATCTCAGGCAGCAATGTGCAAGAGATTCTCCCATCCATCTTTGTATTGACAAAAGATTTGTTTAAACACTTGGAATGCAATCTCCTTGATTGCTGTTCCCCTATGTTTATTGGTCATCCCAATCTTTTCTGTGGGAGTTATAAAAGGTTATATGGTAGGTTGTTTGTGAAAACTTTTGGAAGGCTGCCCCTTGCTTATTGATGCATTTCAAAACCCTCTGGACTCTTAACATTTTACTTTTCAAAGTGAATTTTACAATGATATTGTTGATTTTGTTATTTAATAAAACCCTAATGGACACGTGATATTATATGCCTTCTAGTAATTATGTGTTTATTTAAAAACCGAATGGGGATTTTACTTAAAAACTGATTTCTAGATTAAAGTGAATTTTTCAAGCTAGGTGTGGTGGTGCATACTTGCAATCACAGAACTCAGGAGGCTGAGGCTGGAAAATTAAGAGTTTGATGCCAATCTGGGCTATATAGCTAGACCTTGTCTCAAAAAAAGGCAAATTTCTACATAGCTAGTTCCTATCTCAAAAAAAATGAATTTCAGTGTTGTGAAACACTGAATCTTCACTGAATCTTACAACATATTCTATCTTTACTTTTAGTTAGATCTTAAAATAATTAGAATATTGCAAGTAGCATAGTAGAGATCATGACTCCAACGTAGAAATATTTAAAGATGAATGTAAATATAATAAAAATAAAATTAAGTGCAGATGAGTAAAGGCACAACATTCCTTGTTTTATTTTAACTGTTGCTCAAAATAACAAAATGTGAATCAAATGTAGAAGACACAGACTAGAACTTGGTGAACACCATAAAAATATAAGGTAGATTAAAATGTTATAATTTAGTACTAATCTTCGTCTTTTAAAGAAGTATTTAGAAAGCCCAAAGATTGCCTTTCTGTTGACAGTAGAGAAAAAGGCGTGGCTTTATTACTCCAGAATACAAAACATTTCAGAGATTCCATTTACAGTTTAGGAATGCTTACATGTCAAGATCTATGCTAATATTTCAAAATTGAAAGAAAAAAAACAACAAAGCCTCCCAAATCTGAAACATTTCTGCATTTCAGGAAAGAAATTCACAACTTTAACAGAAATAGAATAATTTTTTGATTTAATTTAATTTTATTGTAAAGATGATATACAGAGGAAGTATAGTTACAGTAAGGTAATGAGTAAATTTCTTTTTTTGTTTGTTCTTCTTTTTTGTACATTTTTATTGTAAAAATACTGTACAGAAGGATTACAGTTACATGAGCAAGGTAATGAGTACATTTCCTATTGAGCATTGTTGCCTCCTCCTTGGTTTTTCCCCTACCATCCTTTCCCTCCCACCTCCACAACTACTCCCTCCTCCCCTCCACCATCTCCCGAAGTTGCAAAGTTCGTTTTGTACATCTCATTGTTACTATGAGTCACCTTGTATCCCTATTTAAGCATTTTGTTTTTTCCCTTCCCCTCCCCAGTTAGAGAAGTGTTTATAAACAAGATGTAGGGTACCGGAATCAAATACAGTGAAAACAGGGGTTAATCACGTGGGGGAGGAACATACAAAGAAACAAAAAAAATCACACAGTACATTATAATATGTTAGAAATAATAGCAAGAAAGAAAATAATATTGTGTCCCTATCTTGGGGTTCATTTTGCTTAACATCATCTTATATGTTCATATGTACATAGCTTTTGACTTTTTCTGCTTGTCCTAGACTTATACTAGTTATTGCGAATAAAGGAAACCATGGGATCTCTGTTTCTTTGGGCCTGGCTTACTTCACTTAATATAATTTTTTCCAAATCTTTCCATTTCCTAACAAATGGAATGACATCATTCTTCCAGATGGAGGCATAGAACCCTATTGTGTATAAATATCACATTTTTTTGATCCATTCATCTACTGAGGGGCATCTGGGTTGGTTCCATATCTTAGCTATGGTAAATAATGCTGCAATAAACATAGTCATGCTGGTAGCCTTAGTATGGCCTTGTTTGTGATCATTTGGGTAAATGCCCAATAGTGGGATTGTTGGGTCATAGGGAAGCTCTATGTGAAGCCTTTTGAAGAACCTTCATACTGCTTTCCAAAATTACACTCCCACCAACAATGCAGTAAGTTTCCCTTCTGGCCACATCCCCTCCAGCATCTGTTGTTATTAGATTTCTTGATTATAGCCATTCTAACTGGGGTGAGGTGGAATCTCAATGTTGTTTTGATTTGCATTTCTTTTATTGCTAGAGAAGCTGAACATTTCTTCATGTGTCTATTGGCCATTTTCATTTCCTCTTCAGAGAAGTTTCTCTTTAAGTCTTTAGCCCACTTATTTATTGGGAAGTTGTTTCTTTGAGGATTTGTTGTTGGGGGATTTAATTTTTTGAGTTCCAGGTATATTTTAGATATGAGACCCTTGTCCGTTGTATGGCTAGTGAAGATCTTCTCTCAATCCGTGGGCTTTCTGTTGAATATCAATACTAAATTTCAAACTCTAGTACAAAGCCATGGTAATCAAAACAGCTTAGTACTGGCACAAGAACAGACCTCAGGACCAATGGAATAGGATTGAAAAACCATAAATGAACCCACAGACCTATACCCACCTAATCTTTTATAAGGGAAGGGAGCTAAAAAAATAGAATGGAAGAAGACAGCCTCTTCAGTAAATGGTGCTGGAAAAATTGGTTAATCATCTATAGAAAACTAAAGCTAGGTCCTTATATATCACCCTGAACCAGAATCAACTCCAAATGGATCAAAGACCTCGAAATAAAAGCAAACTCCATGGAAACACTACAGAAAGGAATAGGGCTCCTTGGCCCAGGCTGAAATTTTCTTAATAAAGACCCAGAAAAACAACAAATCAAAGAAAGGTTGGACAAATGGGATTGCATTAAACTGCAGAGTTTCTGTATGGCAAAAGACATAGCTAGCAAGACCAATATGAGTACATTTCTTGTTGAATAGTGTTACCCCTCCCTCATTTTCTCCCACTTTCCCTCCCCCTATTCTCCTTTCCCCAAGTTGTAAAACTCCTTTCCAACATAGTGTTTTGTGAATATTACTGTTGCATTGATTTACCCTTTGTTCTTTTGTCTCAGCATTTTGTGATTCTCATTCTCTTCCCAAAATCAGATAAACGAATATACAAGACACAGGATACCAAAATAAAAATAGTGACAACAGGGGATAAACCAAAGAGGGGAAAACAATGAAAGAAAAAAGAAATAACTTCACACAGAACATTTTTAAAGAAACCCTCTTGTTTCTATATCTTGGAGTTCATTTTGATTAGCATCATCTTATATGGTCAAACATACATAGCTGTTGAGCTATTGTACTCCTCTGCTAGGACTATCCTAGACATATACTATTCATTACAAATGAAGGAAACCAAGGAGCCTATGTTTCTTTGGGCGTGGCTTACTTCACTTAATATGATTTTTTCCAAGTCTTTTCATTTCCTTAATAATGGGCATTGTTATTCTTTCTGATAGAAGCATAGATTCATATCTCTCTCTATATTAATCTATATCTATATCTATATCTATCTATCTATCTATCTATCTATCTATATATATATATATACCATTCATCTACTGAGGGGCATCTGGGTTGATTCCATATCTTAGGTATGGTAAATAATGCTGCAGTAAATGTAGTTGTGCTGATAGCTTTAGTGTGGATTTGTTTGTGATCATTAGGGTAAATTGCTAGGTTAAAGGGGAGCTTTATGTTTAGTCTTTTGAGGAACCTCCATACTGCTTTCCTGAGCGGTTGTACCAGTTTACATTCCCACCAGCAGTGTAGTAGCTTCCTCTTTTGGCCACATCCCTGCCAGCATCTGTTATTATTTTTGGTTCATAATGGCCATTCTAACTGGGGGGAGGTGGAATCTCAATGTACGTTTTATTTGCATTTCTTTTATGGCCAGAGATGTTGAACATTTCTTCTCATGTGTCTATTGGTTATTCTTATTCCCTCTTCAGAGAAATCTCTTTTTAATTCTTTAGCCCACTTGTTAATGGGATAGTTGTTTCTTTGAGAATTGTTATTGGGCTCTAGATAGGTTTTTGATGTGTGGCCCTTGTTTTTTTGTTGTTTTTGTTTTTTTGTCATAGGTTGTGGGGCTTGAATTCTGGGCCTGGGTGGTGCTGTCCCTCAGCTCTTCAGCTCAGGGCAAGTGCTCTACTACTTGAACCACAGCCACTTCCAGTTTTTCTAGTGGTTTATTGGAGATATGAGTCTCACAGACTTTCCTGCTGGGGCTGGCTTTGAACCATAATCCTCAGATCTTAGCCTCCTTAATAGCTAGGATTACAGGTATGAACTAATGGTGCCTGGCCCTTGTCTATTTTATAGCTAGTGAAGATCTTCTCCCAATGTGTGGGCTTTCTATTTATTTTGCTAGCTATGTCCCTTGCCATGCAGAAGCTCTGCAGTTTAATGCAATTTCATTTATCCAACCTTTCTTTGTTGTGTTTCTGGATCTTTATTTAGGAAGTTTCAACCTCTGTTAAGGAGTCCTAGTGTTTCCCCTTTCACTTCCTGTAATATTTTCAGGGTATCTGCTTTTACCTCAAGATCTTTTATTCTAAAGTAGAATAATAGAATAGAATAATATAGAATAAATAGAATAATAGAAGACAGGTGCACAACTTTGAAACATTTATGTAGTAAAAAACCAACAAAGTCTTCATTAAAAAATAAGCAGGTGAACGGAAATAATACACAGTGTATATGACAGGCAAAGCTGCTGAGTATTAATCTCTTGTTACTAGGCTTGTCCTCCTCCTGAAATCTACCTTGGCCAAGCAGGTTGTTGACTTTGCTGTCCCTGCATCCATTTTGAATGTTTACAGACTAAACAGGTCCTCAGCTGTAATAGCTGGCCTTGGAGCTCATTCAGAGGAAAGCCCTCTATGCCCTCAGTGCCTCTCTATCCATTCTCCAGTTCCTTCCACACACCAGTGACTTTCAGCTGCTAATGACTTCCATACACTAGTGAACTCTGTATACTAATGTTCTCCACATAACAGTAGTTTTCATTGATTTTATCTGAATACCTAGTTTCTGTGTCTGTCCTGAGTGTGGACTCTTGAGAGTGGTTGTAGAAGCCACTTAATTGTGACAACCAGCTGAGGCAGTTGATGTGGTACATGACAATCCTTTAATTACTTCTAATTAAGGGGGGACAGGAATTCTACTCCTATCACTCCTCATGTGGTCTGAAGAATGACTACCTGGCAGCATCTTGGAGTATCTTATAAATGCAGAGTCAAGACACAGCCAGACATACTGGGAAGGAACCAATCTGTTATACCAAGGTGCTGAGTATGCAGTCTGTACATTCAAGACTCAAGAACGAAACCTTTTCTTACTTTAAGAAAGTAAGGATGACTCCCATTTTATAACTATTGTTAAGGACAACAATGATGGTCACCTTAACTTTCCTTAGTTGCAAACCTGTTTATTTTTTAAATTTAATTTTATTGTCAAGGTGGTGTACAGAGGGGTTACAGTTACATATGTAAGGTAGTGAGTACATTTCTTGTTGAACTTGTTACCCCCTCTCTCATTTTTCTCCTACTTTCCCTCCACCAACCCTGGCCCAAGTTGTACAGTTCATTTCCAACGTATTGTCTTGTTAGTATCGCTGTTGCATTGGTTCTCCCTTTGTCCTTTGTCTCATCATTTTGTTGTTCTAGAAGATTTTTCCCTAGTTATTTGACCACAAAGTATCACTACATTAATACTTTTAATTGATGTATAATGTTCATACCTGTTTATGGGATACAGGATATTTTGGTAAATCATACAATGTATAATAATCAAATCTGAATAATGAACATTTCTATCTCCTCAAACATACATTTGGGGAATTATGGATTCTTCTTTTAAGTTATTCTTTTAAGTTATGCTATAGAACACTAGCGGCAGTTCCTGTTTGTGTTTGGTGCTTCTCCTCTCCCACCCAGGGGGAGGTCTCTCCTATTATTCAACACTCTTCACTTATGACATTGACATTTTTTGGTTTGAGAAATGACAGAGAACATGCAGTACTTGTCTTTCTGTACCTGGATTATTTCATTTACCTTAATTTTCTCCAGTTCCAACCCTGTTACTGAAAATGGCCAGATTTCCTTACTTTCTTGTGATTGAGTAAATTTCCACTGTGTATATAGAACACATTGTTCTTTGTCCATTCATCCACTGATGGGCACTTTGGTTGATTTTGTATCTTGGCTGTGGTGAAATTACTGCCACAAAATGGGAGTACAGATGTCTCTATAAAATAATGAGTACATTTCCTTTGGATATATATCTAGTAGCAGAATTGCTGGATGATAAGTATGATGCATTTTTACTTTAGTTTGCTACTTGTTTTATGTTTCTGAGACAAGGTCCTGCTGTGTAGCCCAATTTAGCCTTGAACTTGCAGTTCTCCTGACTCATCCTTCCCTTTTGCTGGGATTATAGACATATACTATCATACCTATTGTTAGATTTTTTAAAAAGGAATCTCCAGACTGTTTCCATAGTCAGGCACTATTTTTTTTTCCTTTTTAGTACCAACGTACTAAAACTAGTAGAGATTTGACTGGGAAGACAAATCTATACATATTGCTGAAAATTTTAAATTCTCCTTCACCTTATATTTGTATATAAGAGTCAGATAGGAGTATTCTCTTGAAGGTTATCTGGTGCTTTGCTAATTGCCTCTGGTAATGACTTACTCTCACAAGCATCAGACCACCCTCCATCTTGAAATTTCTGTGAAGCTCCAGCTCCTTGGTGAACTAACTTGCTTTCATCTATCCTTCAGATAAATGAATAGCAGAAGTCTTCTTAGGAATCCAAATAAGTGTGAATGAAAATAAAGGTAAGCAAGGATGTTAGATGTGGTTGGAGTGGGGTGAGATAACTTAAATATTTTCTTGAAAAAAAGAGCTGGCAATAAAGAATGAAGAGTCAAGACTTAATTGCCCAAGATAAACATACCACTGACAGAAGAGCAGAAAGGCCTAGACCTATAGTCGTAAGAGAAGACTAATATCTAAGGATCACAGTTCAGAGCCAGCCCAGCCCAACAAACCCATGATACCCTTGTCTCCAATTAACCAGCAAAAAAACAGGGTGAAGACCTGGCTCAAGTGGTTGTTAGTCCTGACTGAATGAGGCTGAATGAGAGTAAAAGGCCTGCAGTTCAAGCCAATGGTACCAGTCCCTCTCCCCAAAATTGTGCATAGTGAACTAGAGGAAGAGAGGGCTTTTGTGGGGTACTCATGAAAGACTCAATGACATCATCAATACCTGAGATCTGATAATGTACTGCTAGGGTCCTGGGCCCCCAAAATTTGTTACTACTGTGAACACCAAGCCCTCTGGAGGCCCAGATGGATCTTGACTTCCAGCACTCTGAGCATCCCATCATTTTAACTTGAACACTCTGTGTTCTGACAGTGAAGTCCTCAAGGTGATCTCATCTACCCTGGTGCTGCAGCTGGACAAATAATTTTGAATATTAGCATGCCTTACTTCATAGAACCGTCTCCACATCGTTCTATGTCAGCCAGGACTCCAAAATGTCTCAACCTGTACCCTAATTACAAAGGCAACCCACAGATCCAGTCCTATGAATCTGAGGGAATTTTTGGTCTCTGCATCTCTGTTCGGGGAGAGAGAGAGAGAGAGAGAGAGAGAGAGAGAGAGAGAGAGAGAGAGAGAGAGAGAAGGGGGGAGTAATAAAAGAGAAAAAATGCTTTTTGCCAATCATTCTAAGAGTGGGGAAAACTTTTTTTTATTTGAAAGGGGTAGGGGGAAATCTTAAGACCATGGCTAACACCATCTTTTACTCTATCCCTTAAGTCAGCAGAGCCAAACAGCTCTTCTCTAGTCCGTGCATGTACTGTTTTCTTCAAAAACATTGCCTCTGATCTGTGTGGGTATGTTTCTTAGAATTTTGTTTGCACAAGGCTTGTTTTCACACACATTTCCTTAATCTACATTTGTTTATCCATTCCTTTCCTTCCTTCCCTTTCCCTCCCTCCCTCCTGCCCCCTTCTCTCTCTCTTTTTTCTTTCTCTTTTTCTTTCTTTCTCTTTCTTTCCTTCCTTCCTTTTCTTCCTTTCTTCTTTCCTTTCTTCTCTCTCTCTTTCTTCCTTTCTTTCTCTTTCTTTCTTCCCCCCTCTCCCCCTTCCTCCCTTCTCCTCCCCCTCTTCCTTTTTCTCCTCCTCCTTTTGGTGGTCTGTGCTTTGAAGTCATGGTTTCTCACTTGCTAGTCAAACATTACCATTTGAGTCCTACCTAATCCTTTCACCATTTTTGTTTTTATGTTTTTTATGAGCTGTTTTAAATGGAAAAATGCAATTACAAAGAAAATACAACAAAAATTTCAACTTTCACTCTTTCCAGTCCCCACTTTCCCCCTACACATGGCCACTTGGGTACTTGTGAGATAACTCTTAGTGGGAGTATTTTTTCTGTTAGGGGCCATTTTGACATTTATAACATCATTTGTTGGCCACACAAATTTATTAATATATGTGGATGGTCTGGGGAAGCCTAGGAGGAGAAACATAAGAAGAACACATGTGTCTGTCCCATCGTATACCAAATTATTTCCAAGGCCTTATAGAATCCATGAGGTAGACATTCCCCACCCCTGCAAGAGCCTGTCTGAGGTGTTTTCTATCAGATTCAGAGGTACAGGTCTCTGAGTAGCATTCTCTGTAACCATTCCTTATTCATTGAAGGTGTGTCCTTGATGACAGATTGGCATCTGCCTCCACTACATGACCTAGTGTAGTACAGTTTCAGTACCTATGAGTTGGATTCCTTTCCTACCTCCCCCCCGCCCCCCTGCCATTTGTTACTGATACCTATGAAAGGAAGGAACCTGTGTCTGTATTCCCAGTGTCTGGCTTCCATAAACGTGCTGGGACAGTAATATGGATGATATAATGCTGGTTACTACACATGATGCCATATTGTTTTCCCCAAGTTCTACTACATTGTATTTTCATTCACAATGTGCCTGAGCTCCATTCCCAAATTAAATGGTATTTGTCCAAGCGATTTTTGTTGTTAATGTTGTTGGTATTGATTCCAGGGTTTGAATTCCAGGCCTTGTGCTTGCTCAGTTTGCTTGCTTACACTAATGCTCTACCACTTCAACTATTGTTCAAGAAAGGCTTTTGCTGGTTATTTGCAGATGGAATGATATAGGATAATTCTTGAACCAAGGCCCTCCAGATTTCAGTCTCCTGAGTAGCTAAGATTACAGACAGATGTCAGCAACGAATTTTATTTAACAATCATAAGTTTGCCTTGTGTGCTAATCAGTGAACTTGAGTGTGCTTTCATATATTTGCAACCCATTTGTTTTGCTTTGTTTTATGTTATTTCTTTCCCCATTTCCTCAGTATTGTCATTCTCTGATAAATGTGAAGACTCTCATTTTAATATTATGGTTTGCCTTTTCATCTCCCATCTGTGGTTTGTCAATTAATTTTTTACAATAATTCCTCATACTTTTTGAACTTTTGAATTATATGTATGACTGTCACTTAAAAAATCTGTGTACTAGAAGATGTAATGGCTTCTCCAAGTATAACTATTTCACCAGATTGTCTTCTAAGACTTTAGTTATTTTTATTGTGTACAACCAAGTGTCATCAAACAGGAGTCTAGCCTTGTAGATGTTATTGGATGTCCAATTAAATTTTGTCTTTTAGAAAATTATGTGCATATCTAGTAGATTTATTCTTTTCTCATATCCTATGATAATAATCTCTGTACAAGTCCTATAGCTTAGCCAGTATATGTGTTTTGATGTTTCTTACACATGTTCTTATTTTGTACAGCTTTCTTCATTATGAGTGCAATACTTTACCTACCTATTTTATTTCTAATTACTTACTGCTGCAACATAGCATAACCATAGATTTCTGTACATATTACTGTGTCTAGTAACCTTACCAAATTCTCTCATTAATTGTTTTAGACAAGGTTCTTTTGAGTGTCTCTCTCTCTCTATATATATATACACACACACACATATACATATATGTGTATATAATATGTATGTGTATACATATAAATGTGTGTGTCACAAATAAAAATAAATGAGTCTCTTTTGTTTATTCTATAGCAACTTCATTTTGCTCTATTTTATGCATTAAGATTGTGTGTAATATTTTATTTGAAGAAACCAATCCTTGTTCATATACCTAGACTAAAATCCAACTTTTCAACTTTTACTGCCATATATAGACTCAGACCCTGGCTGCCTCATCTGGTTCTGGTCAGGTTCTTTACACTAGACATTTGGAGATAAGGAAGTGGGTTCCCTTGGTGTATGTGGAAGGAACTGGAAGCCCTGACTGAGTGGGGCAGAAGCCTATGTTGCTGAGGATGATGGATATGTGGCTAAGCCAGTTACAATGGTGAGCATCTGGGGCTTCACCTTCAACTGCAGCTTGGGAATCCAGAGTAGAACACCTTGACATTATCACTCTGAGGAGGTTTATACACTGGCGTTGTCAGCGCACAATTTGGGTTGGATCTGAGGAAGACACACTGCAGTTCTGAGGAATTCACAGAAGAGAACAAACATATGCCATCCTCAGCCTGAGTAACAGCACAGCTGCACACACGCTAAGTGAATGGTCTTTGTGGGTGTCAGCACCCTGAATAGAGATAGGTCCTGACTTACAAGTCAAGTTCATGATTTTCTGACTTTACTATAGTGCATAAGTGAGAAACAATCAGTAGAAACCAACTTTGAATTTTGAGTTATGACTTTAATTGGACTAGCAACACGTACTAGGATAAAGCCACAGTTTCCACCTGGCCTTTCAGCTGGTTGTTTTTGAAGATGGAGACTTGTGGATTTTGCTGTGCATACTGGCTTTGAACTATGATCCTCCAAATCTCAGCTGCCTCAGTGGCTACAATGAAAAGCATAAGATACCAGCTTAGGGGCTATACATGGCATAGGATATTCTTTTTAGATACTGAACAAAGCCAATGAGCTGCAACCCCAGTCAGCCTCTCCCCAGGAGGGGAAATAACCAACACTATCTGTGTGGTGTTGCTGTTTGATTGATAGGTAAAGCATATCAAATGCATTTCCAACTGCCAGTGGGTTCACTGGGATGTAACAAGTTGAGGAGCACCTGTCCTCTACCCAGTGCTATTTGAAAAAAGTGAAGTCAAGCTGGGTACCAGGAGCCCACACCTATAATCCTAGCTACTCAGGAGACTGAGATCTGAGGATCATGGTTTAAAGCCAGCCTGAGTAGACATATTCAAGAGTCCTTACCTCCAATTAAACAGACAGCATCCAGAAATAGAGCTGTGGCTCAAGAGGTAGAGCATCAGCCTTGAGTAGAAAAAAGCTACAGAAGAGTGTCCTGGCTCTGAGTTCAAGTCCCAGTATCAACACCAAATAAATAAACAAAAACCAGTTAAGTCAAAGTGAAAGTCCCAAATGAAATATAGAAAGAACTAGGTGATTCATGAGACATCTTGGATTTGCGAATGAATAAAAGTCATAAAAATAAGACAAATACTTAATCCAATTGATTTTTGAAAGGCTGTGCAATGGAAAGCCAGCAGCTCAACAGGAGTCCTGGGGAGGTTTTGGTGAAGGGTGGTACAATGAGCCAGACTGAGGTAACAGACACTAAGACACTATGAACACAGGGTTGTGTTCAGGCAATGCCTGGCTACTACCCAGACAGGAAATCTCCAAAACCCACCACCACATTTCTCAAATAAAATTACTGTGTGATTCCATGTGGCATCTGACATCTTTACCATTGCCTGCAAAGGAGGCTTGGAAGATGAGTCTGTCTAGCTGAGAGGACCTGCCCATTCTGAGGGATGAAAAATGAAGAAGACACCGTTACTGGGCATTGTCCTGTGGAATCCAGCTGTGATTAACCACAAAGAACACACTTCAAATTAAGTGTTAATGTGATGCTGCTACCTCAGTTCCTCTGTCTCCCCAGAAAGGACTATGGGTAATGAGTTTCTTGATATAAAGAAAAAAAGGAGACGCTTTGCAGAGTCAATAAGGAAAAATGATTATGGCAGCATCAGCTAGGTTTTGTAATTTGTTGTTGAAGGAGAGCCTCCAAGGCTTCCACATGGGATCTCTTGAGGAAAGCCAGCTGGCAATTTAAAGGAGAAGCCTTATAATAAAAGAGTACATTGGGTTTGATACACTGCAGGAATCTTTGAACTTATCTCCTCCCCTCAGGAGATGGTGGCTTTCTTCTTAGGGAGGTTTTTGCTAAGCTGTCAGCTGTGGACACAGGATGGCTCAGCCTGGGTACAAAGTGAAGGGCACAAGGAGAGGATAGATGTTTCCAGCTCCCTGGTGTATGTGCACATGTCCAAACTCCCAGCTCCATTTTTACTCTTTCTGAGCAGCATTCTTATCTCCTACACGTGATTAGTTATTATACAACACTGCCATGTCAGAGAAACATTGTTTCTAAGATAGGGCTTGTCTAGATTTTAAAAATATTCTACAAGAAAATTGGATGGATTTTATTTATTTGTTTATTTCAGTTGGTCTTAGAGCTTGGAGTTGGGGCCCGGGTGCTGTCTCTTGAGCTGTATTACTTTGAGCCACAGTACCACTTTTGGCTTTCTGGTGGTTCATTGGAGATAAGTCTCATGGACTTTCCGGCCTGGACTAGTTTTGAACCATGATCCTCAGATCTCAGCCTCCTGAGTAGCTAGGATAACAGTCATAAGCCACTGGTGCCCAGCTGTTTGGATGGATTTTTGAATCAAGGATAGGCATAGTCAAGTAAATGCCATAGAACTCTTACAGGAAACTTGTCTTCATGCTCTGCTCAAGGAGTGGCAGTTGTATAAAAGTACCATACACTTGCCCTGCAAAGCACTATGGGACTGGGTGTGGCTGCAGGGGTATCAAAGGGAAGAGTTTGAGGATCACTGTTGTTTGTTGTCAGTGTATTGAGGTGCTGATCCAATTTCATGGGGAAAATCAAGAAGACTGAGGAAGCTAAGTACTCCTTCCAGGCCACAAATTGTGGACCTGGGTGACAGCAAGAAGCAAGTCTAGAAGAGAACGTTCTGAGAATAGGTCATAGGTGAAGCTATGAGAAGAGCTGTTTCATGTATTCCTAATCAGCCTATGGGGAAAAGAAAGATGGTCACCCAGCTCCCATTAAGAGATTTAGCTGTGCTTATAATAACAATCTTCACTTTGTCCCTTCCCCGAGGGATGTGTATTCTGATAGAATTCAGCTGAAAGATTCCCTCTCTGTGAAACTCTTCTCCACCCAAAGGTGTTTGTTCCCCCTTACCTTGTGTGTACCTGTAATGAGCTACTGAAGCTTGACTCAGATCCTTCTAGCATGTAATACAGTGAGAGCCCCTGAGGACACAGACTGTGATGCTATGCTGTGTTCACACTTCATACAGCCAGCCGAAAAAGCACAATACCTGTCAGAGTGAGAGGCTGACATCCATTTATCCAATTACATGGTAGCCGCAGAAGGCTAAAGCCAGCATCTGGAAGGAGAGATCTGAGTATGTGTCATAGAGATCTGAGTTTGTAAGCAATGAGTGTCTAGGTATGAACTACTAGGGACAGTTACTGCATCAGGTGTCACTTCCATACCTCTGGCTTTCTTTTGTAACTTTAGGCACTTTTCAACCCATACAACCTTAGAGAGTTTAGATCAAAGTTGTGGGGCCTCATACACTTGGACAGAAAAAAAAATGCATGGCATAGGAGGCCATTTATCTCATGGTAGACAAGAAACAGAGTGAGGAGACTAGGGATGAAGTATAATGTTCAAGGTATGATCTAGGTGACCTACTTCCTGTAAGTAGGTCTCACCTTTTTCAAGATTCCAGAATCTCTCAAAATAGTTCCATCAACTGGGGAGTAAGTATTAACACAGAAGCCTGTGAGGGACGCTTTATATCTAAACTATATTATTCTATCCCTGGCCTCCAATGGCTCATGGCCATCTCATAATGCAAAATGCATTTAGCCCATCTCCATGAGTCCCCAAAGTCTGAGGACTTCCAGCCTTGTTCAAAAGCTTAATCTGGAGTTAAAACTGTGGAGAGCTGCGGGAGCCGCGACCAAAGACGGCTGCAAAAGCAAAAATGGCAGGGCCGCGTGGTGCGGCTGCGACCTAAGATGGAGCGGGCTTCCGCCTTCCGTCTTCCTCGTGACGAGTGCTCTCTGTAAAAAACAACTCCTTATATGGCTATGACTTGGCTCCTAGTTTGCTTCCGTGTTTGCAGTCCTATCAGTATATGCCACGTGGCGCTTCAGGATTGGCCATCCAGGAGGCTTATAACCGGAGCGCGGGGGAGGATGGGGAGGAGAAGCAGGAAGAAGAAGGAAGAAGCGGGCAGGAGAGAAGTAGGAGAAAAGAAGCTGTAAACAAGGTCCTGAATAAACCGTCTGAAAGAAGGACCTGTTGTCGCGTCATCCTTGCGGGTCCAGGCGGTCGCGACATAAAACTTCAGACAGTTTCCTCTGAGACTCTTCCTGTGGGGGCTTGTGCAATTGAAACACAAGTTACAGCCTCCTGATACATAATGGTATCAAGTAAGCATTCCTATTCCAAAAGGAAGGAATGGCAGATAAAAAGAAAAGATGGGACCAATGCACGTCTTTAGTGAAAGCAATAAATCTTGCAGCTTCATGCCTGGCATTTGGGACCGGTGGTATTGTGATACAAATGCCAACAGGCTCAGCAGCTCTGCCATTACAGGCTTACCAGTTGTTTTCCACACCGCCTCTCTCCTGAGCTGGCTCCGTGTGTAGTTTTCCTCAGCAGGTGTTCCATGTTCCTGGCATATCTTCCATTGCAAGCTAGTCTTTGTCTTCATACCTTCAGGCATTACCCTTTTAGGGGCTGCTTTCAGGGACTTTGACCCTGTGGCACTTTGCCTGGCCTCTAAGGCTTTTCTTTGAAATCAGAGTGGAATTTTCTGTGATTCTGGGTGAAATTCTCCCCCCAAAATGTTAGCATTCTGCACATCTATGAAAAACAGCCACATGTGGACAACTCTATAAAGTCTGCCACCAGCTTGAGTAATAACCAAAGATACTTGGACTTCATCTGTGTTGGCCTCTGAAGACTTGGGCAAAACCAATTGGAGAAACAATTTCCTAAGCACCCTTTGTGAATAAACTATCTAGAAATCCCTAATCTCCTTTTTTTCCCCTCAAGGAAAGTCTTTTAGTTTACTCTTCCCCACCCTTCAGGCTACAATGGTTAGGGCCTCGTTACTTCCTGAGATTCCTTCAAGACATCTCTCCTATGGTCCCCATGCAAAGTAGTTGACTTATCTTCAGGGGCCCTAGGCTCTTTAAAAAAAACACTATCTTTTTCAACAATTCTTAAACACTTCTGTTTTGGCCAAACTTGCACATTTTCCAAGTACTTCTGCTCTGTTTTGTGTGTGTGTGTGTGTGTGTGTGTGTGTGTTGTTGTTGTTGTCGTTTGTGATTCCTATTGTTAGCCTGGTTCAGAGTCCAGCAATAATCATGCATAGCCAGAATGCTGTGCTGTGTTGACATTTCCCTTGCCAAATTTATTAGTTCATTCCTTTTCAGTTCAGCCTCATTCAAAGTCTCGGGACACAGAAGACATGTAGACAGTTCTTTGCCAGAATGTAACAGGAATGGCCTCTAGTCTAATTTCCAATAGGATCCACATGAGCAAGGCTTTTCTCTCCACATTTCTATTAGCATCCGGGGCTTCTGAGCTCCCATCAGAATCATCGATTAAACTTAGCTCACAGAATCCTTGGCTTTCTCTAACCGACTTCTCCAAAGTCTTCCAACCCTCTCCCACAAGCCAGTTCCAAAGGCACATGGCCAGAATGATAACAACCTCACTTCCCAGGTACCAATTTTCTCTATTAGTTGCTTTTGGGTGGTTATGACAAAATGCCAGAGAGAAATAAAGATTTGTTCTAGCTCACAACTTCAGTTTCTTGGCCCCACACAATTGGGCAAAGTATTGAAGAAGCAGGAAGATACAATAGAGGAGGACATTCAGCTCATGGTAGACAAAAACAGAGAGCAAGAAAGACACTAAGGGGAAGATATAACCTTCAAAGCTATGCCCCCATTGCCTCCTTCCTCCAATAAGCTAACTTATCTCCTGATGTTTTCAGAGTCTCCCTAAATAGCTCCACCTGGTAGGGAAGAAGCATTCAACCCGTGAGCCTGTGGGAAATATTACATCCTCAAGCCATAATACCCAGGATTTCCAAACATTATAAGGTATGATCCTCAGGATTCCAACACCGGATGATTACAGGAGAAAACTGTTCCAAGCTTTGGAAAGCAGTTCTGCTCTAGACTGTGGGGACATGAAACATCCAGCTCATCATCAGCCTCTGCCTCTCAGGGCCTTGCTGCTATTATACACTCATTTTTAACACACTTTTCACATTGGCTGACTGTTGATTTGATGACAAATGAGGCTAACATTCTCTCTGTTATATGGCCTCTCAGAACTTCTCCTTCCCTGTGTGACAATGGTCTTATTAATCCTTTAATTTTTCTTTCAAATAACAATAACAGTTGACATCTTTAATGGTCTAAATTTGGTAGGGCAAGTAGAAAATAACCCTGACTTCTTAACAGCCTACACTGTGCCCCAGACTGAGGACCATACACTTGTTTCATACAGAACCACAGAGGACAAATACTAAGCTTTACAGCTACCTCATCCTTATGCTTACTGAGATGGTTAGAACTCTGATTGTTCATCAGCTAAAATAAGATTGTCTCTCAAAGGTGAACTTGAAAGCTGGACATGGTGACATACAGCTTCAATCTTAGCTGTGTGGGTGGTAGAAACAGGAGGATCATGTGATTAAGATCAGCCTGGGCAATGTGAGACACTGTCTCACAAAACAAAAAGGGCTAGAGTGTATGTATCTGAAATGGTAATGTGCTTGCCTAGCAAACATAAGGCCCTAGGTTTAAACCCCAGTAACACACACACACACACACACACACACACACACACACACACACACACACACACACCATGCCATACCACACACACCATGGGTGATTATAGATACCTTGAGATCCATCTGTTAGGATGAATACTGGCTGCTCTTTGTAGGACCTCAAACTGCTCGCAGGAGGCTGAAACCAGTCTATTCAATTATACATCTCTATAACAAGGCCAGGAATTCATGACATAACATAGATAAATGATGTGTTGTTTTTTTGTTTAATTTTAGAAGGAAAGACATGTTGTCCTTGTGCAAGCTCACTTGTTAGGATGGTGTTCAACTAATCTCACTCTGGAAAGATCTTCAATCTATTCTTTTAAATTGCCTTTAGCAGTGACCTATGAAATGCAAAAATATAAACACTGGGGAAGCTTAGCAATTATGATTGGATTTGAATCATATCACTCAATTACGTGTATGTATTTGGAAAAATCCAGAGGTTACCATTTGTAATGGAGTGTTTTGAAGACATGAAACCTAAAATGAATGCAATAATCCCTCCTGAGTGGTCTGCCACAGGTTCACTGATATAAAGAGAAACTCATTTAGGAAATGCTGCATTTGTATTAGAAGAATTTCCATGCAGGTCTAAAGTGTTAAATGGTCTAATTTCCCCAGAGATCCAGCTGTATTTCCATACACCTTGGATGTTTATGGAAGTCTTCTAATTTAAAAGCTCTTGTCTGTTTGTAAGGATGGAATAATAACTGCAAAGGAAGCTCCAAGAACAGTCTTTCTCACAGGCGGACCTCACTGCAGTTCTATATATTACCTTCAGCTATCACGATCTAGAGTTCCCTGGTCATCTCTACTGAGGTAGGATATAAAGTAGAAAACCTTTGCCCAGCTCCTGAGATGGGATGCAAATCCTCCTTTCTGCTGATAGAATAAATAAAATTAAAAACTGCACACAAACCAGAGGCCTCACACCGGGCAGAGCTATAAGCAGCTTCTGCTATCTTCTTCCAGCTGCCAAAATCAGATCCTGCAGGAGGCAGGTGTATTTCCTTTACCTTTATGGAGCAGCACAATGTCAGTTTTTCCTGGAACTTGTGGCCTACAGTTCACTTTTGAGCCATTTTCTACTAAAAGGAGCCCCAGGAAATACTGATGCTATGCTAAGCTATCAGAATCTGTACACTGTATTTTCTTCCCAGAATCACTTTTTTTAAATTGTCCTTTGCTTTCTATAATATAATAGTTGCTTACTTGTCTGGTGACTCTGCTCTTCTCTAATCTTGGGATTTCTGTATTCACAGCTCTGCAACCAGTGGCTTTTCTCTGCAGCAACATTGGGCCCAAAATGGTTGTTGGGGTTCCACTGAGCTCCTAGCCTAGCTGTGCAGGGCATTTTCTATGCCTGGACAGTGGCTTCCTCAGGCTCCAGGTTCCAGTCTGTTCTGTTTTCTACCTGATAAATTCAGATAAAATTTCCTCTACTTGAATTCAGAATTCATATATATATTCTTACATAAGAATATACTTATATGTATGGAATATGCTTATATTCATAATTCAGGTGCTAAATTCCTCTGCAGTGAGAAATACCATCTCTCTAAGGAACAAAACCGGTAAGGAATTGTGGAATCTAAGCCCTAGCACCTGGTCAGGTCCACAGTTATCAGCAATTACCAGATGACTTTTCCTCTTCCATTTCATTCTTCTACACTTTTGTTTTCTGGAAACCCTTCTCATCTAGTTTATCCCTCCATTGTCTTTCTCAGATTTTACTTTAGAGGTGAGGCAGCCACTAAGGTCTTGAGTAATTAGAGGGTTTTCACAAGGTCATTCTTACCCTAGAATCAGAGGCAGGGTCTGGCTCTCTTGGGTGAAAGGCTATATAAAGTCTGCCTTAGGAATTGCTACCAGGTTTTTTTTTATTGTGAAAATACTATACAGAGGAGTTACAATTACATGGGCAAGATAATGAGTACATTTCTTATCAAGCATTGTAGCCTCCTCCTTTGTTTCCCCTTCCCATCCCTTCCCATCCTCCCCTTCCCGCCCCCCCCCAACTGATACTGAGGCTTGAAGTCAGGGCCTGGGTACTGTCCCTGAGCGTGTGCTCAAGGTGAGTATATTACCATTTGAGTTACAGTTTCATTTCCAGAATTTTGGTAGTTAATTGGAGGTAAGACTCTCATAGACTGTCTTTCTGGGTTCAAACTGTGATCCTCAGATCTCAGCCTCCTGAGTAGCTAAGATTAAAGGTGTGGGGCACTGGCCTTTGGCTCTAGTATGTTTTATTAAGATTGTAACTTTGAATTTCCCTCAGTTGGAATGAAGGAGTCCTGGTTTGTGGGTGAATAGTTTTTATTATTGACCAAGGTCCTGGGGATCTACTCTGTCTTCCCTCTTTGCTTTCCTATATACTTCTTCCTGCTTAACGAACTGAAGGAGTCTGCATGGAATATCACAAGTAGCCACTATTCATACCAAATCAGCATGAGTAAAGAGTGGTGACACAAAATCAAAGTCATTAGCATCAGGATGGGAATTATACCCAAGAATGTAAACCACAATCTGAGATCACTGCATGAACCCTCAGCAGAGAGCACTCACTTCTCCAGAGAACACACTCCTGCTTTCCTAACACCCACATGTGTGTGCCAAGAGAATAAACAGCTGTGAACCGAGGCCCCATCATCTCTATCTGCCATACCTCACAACACTTGAGCGGAAGACTAGAAAAGCTGTAAACCTTCAAAAGCCTTTGTTATTATATCTGCAGTAATTTTGCTCTCTCCATGATCTGCTGCCATAGGAGACTTGGTACAGACTGGGGTGATGCATTCACACTGTTGAAAATGATCGCTGATGAGGGAATGAGCCAAACATGCTCAGAACTGCCTCCAAAACACCCCCAGAGAGAAACATGTGGAGACTACCTCATTGCCTTCTGTTCCTGGTGACTTCCCTTTCCCTATCTTTCATGGTGTACACCAGCATCCCCTCCTGTTCAGCAACTGTGGTCATATCATCCTCTGTGGAGAAAAAGTTGGAAGCAATGCTTGGTTTTATGGTTATAGGACTTTTGCCTCTCAGGAACAATACCCAGTTTCAACTAGAATGTGCCAAATGAATTCTCCTAGGCGTTTTTTAGAGCATCTTTCCCCACAAGCTAGCTAACTATTATGAGGACAAAAGTAGTATGCAGACTATTAACAGAATGCTGAGATAAAATGGTCAATCAGCTCGATGGAGCTTGTTGGCCAGAGTGGGCCAGATAGATATCAGAGGAGTCCCTGCTGCCATCACACACAGACTTTTTTTTTGTGTTTTGATTGTAAAAATAGGGTACAGAGGGGTTACAGTTACATGAGCAGGTAATTAGTACATTTCCTATCAAGCATTGTTACCCACTTCTTTGTTTTTCCCCTCCCTACCTCCCAATACCCTCCCTTCTCCCTCTAAGTTGTAAAGTTCGTTTTCAACATAGTGTCTTGTACATCTCATTGCTACAATGGGTCGACCTGTATCCTTATTTCAGCATTTTGTTATTCCCTTCCCCTCCCCAGATTAGAAAAATAAATATACAAGATGCAGGGCACCGACATCAAATACAATGAAAACAGGGGCTTTAGCATTGGGAAGAACATACAAGAGAAACAAAAAAATCACATAGTACATTTTAAATACATTAAAAACAATAGCAAGTAAAAAAAAACCCACTTGTGTGTCCCTACCTTGGGATTCATTTCTTTTAACATCATCTTCCATGGTCATATGTACATAGCTTTGGACCTTTTCTATTTATCCTAGACTTATACTAGTTATTGCAAATAAGGGAAACCATGGGATCTCTGTTTCTTTGGGCCTGGCTTACTTCACTTAATATATATTTTTTCCCAAGTCTTTCAATTTCCTAACATATGGGGTGATGTCACTCTTTCTGATGGAGGCATAGAATTCCATTGTGTATATATACCACATTTTCTTGATCCATTCATCTACTGAGGGGCATCTGGGTTGGTTCCATATCTTAGCTATGGTAAATAATGCTACAATAAACATAGTTGTGCTGGTAGCTTTAGTGTGGTCTTGTTTGTGATCATTTGGGTAAATGCACAATAGTGGGATTGCTGGATCATAGGGGAGCTCTACATGGAGTCTTTTGAGGAACCTCCATACTACTTTCTAAAGTGGTTGAACAAGTTTACATTCCCACCAACAATGCAGTAAGGTTCCCTTCTGTCCACATCCCCTCCAGCATCTGCTGTTATTAGAGTTCTTGATGATAGCCATTCTAACTGGAGTGAGGTGGTACCTCAATGTTGTTTTGATTTGCATTTCTTTTATGGTTAGGGAGGTTGAGCATTTCTTCATGTGTCTATTGGCCATCCTTCTTTCCTCTTCAGAGAAGTTTCTCTTTAAGTCTTTAGCCCACTTATTTATTGGGCAGTTGTTTCTTTGAGGATTTGTTGTTGGGGGATTTAATTTTTTGAGTTCTAAGTATAATTTAGATAGGAGACTCTTGTCCATTGTGTGTCAAGTGAAGATCTTCTCCCAATCCATAGGCTTTCTATTGATCTTGCTAGCTATGTCCTTTGCGATGCAGAAGCTCTGCAATTCCATGCAATCCCATTTGTCCAGCCTTTCTTTGATTTGTTGTGTTTATGGGTCTTTATTAAGAAAATTTCAGCCTGTGCCAAGGAGTCCTAGAGTTTCTCCTGTTCCTTCCTGTAATGTTTTCAGAGTGTCTGCTTTGACTCCAAGGTCTCTGATCCATTTTGAGTTGATTCTGGTGGTGATATATAAGGATCTAGTTTTAGTTTTCTACAGGTGATTAACCAATTTTGTCAGCACCATTTACTGAAGAGGCTGTCTTTTTTTCATTCTATTTTTTAGCTCCCTTATCAAATGTTAGGTGGCTATAGGTGTGTGGGTTCGTTTCTGGGTCTTCAGTTCTATGCCATTGGTCCTCAGGTCTACACACAGACATTTCTATCCCAGGATCCACCTATGTTATCCCTATGTTGATTAGTAGTTCTTTTATTTATTGAAAAGGTGATGATCAGGGAGGTTACAGTTACACAAGTAAGGCAATGAGTACATTTATTTTCAATTATTGTTAACCCATCCCTCATTATCTCACACCTCTTGGCTTGCTGAGTTCTGTAAGCAAAGGGTAGCAGGTGCTGTTAAAGCCAGGGGATAGCTTCTGGTGCCCTCTATGGTCATCTTCAGGAAGTTCCCTATAGCCTTGACTCCTGTGTGTTTCTTTAGAATAAAAAATAAATTAAAATGTACTTTTTATGTTTTTTTACTTCTAACCTAAAATTGTGTACATTCATGCTGCTGCAAAATGTGATTTCTTTTTCCTTGGTTCCAGTCCTGGGGCTTGAACTCAGGGCCTGGGCACTGTCTCTGAGCTATTTTTAACTCAGGGCTAGCACTCTATCACTTGCGTCACAGATCCACTTCTGGCCTTTACTGTGTATGTGGTACTGAAGAATTGAACCCAAGGCTTCATGCATTCTAGGCAAGCACTCTACCACTAATCCACATTCCCAGGATGTGATTTCTATGTGCGTGTACTATACATTGTAGAATGATTGAATTGAGGTAATAAATCTTCCAACTTAGCTCAAGTACTTGCAATGGCTTTATAATATTTAAAATCCAGAATAGGAAAATATAGTCATAATACTCAACACACATATGTGCAAATGGAAGTAAGCGACTTGGGATGGGTGAGAATGATGGAAGGGGTGACATTGATCAAGATGCATTGTCATTTATACACTGACATGCTGAGTGCAATCTTGTACAACTACAGTGAGACAGAGGGTGAACCAATTCAGCAGTGACACCCATTAGACACTATGTTGGAAATGAACTATACAACTTTGGTGGGGAAAATCAGGAGGGGAAAAACTCGGAGAGAATGAGGGAGAGGGTGACACCGTTCAAAAGGAAATGTACTCTTCTTACCTGACTCATGTAACTGTAATCCCTCTCTATATCACCTTTACAATAAAATTTTAAAAGTCCAAAAAAAACAGAAATAGAAGTATTTTTAAAAATAGACACACAACATATACTTTACATAGAATTATTGCAACAAAATCACCTCTTACTATACATTTATGCTAATTATAAAGATAAAATATATATTTTTAAAAATTAAATTGACCTTAAAATAAAATAGAACTACCAGGGCTGTGAAAAGCTAAATGTAAATGGAGGAGGGGGGAAGAGCAATAGAAGAATGAATCTGATCAAAGCACATGACAGGTCTGTATGAATGTCATAATAATAATAATAATATCCTTTCTTATAGTAAATATACACTAATAATAATATAAAATAATATATACTAATAAAAAACTAAATATAAATAATTAAATAGGAAGATCATAGTCTAGGCCAGACTGGGTAAAATGTGTGATTCTATCTCAAAAGTAAGCATTGCCAAAAAGAGTTGGAGGCATGGCACTACCTTCTAAGTGCAACACCTAAGTTCAAACCCCAGTACTGCAGAGCAAGAGGGAGGGAGGCAGGGAGGCAGGGAAGAAGAAGAAGAAGAAGAAGAAGGAGGAGGAGGAGGAGGAGGAGGAGGAGGAGGAGGAGGGAGAGAAAGAGAGAGAGAGAATCACATTATAGAAAGACTGGTACATTAGGTACTTTCCCCACCAAGTTGGGACATACTTTGTGAAGCAATTTCTAGGTAAATAAAACCTCTAGGATAATTGGTGTGAAAATATGTACCTGAAAAGATGTGTCATTTTCTTTCATTGTGCTTGCTTTATGGAATTAGACATTGCAAAAGGAAAAGCTTCTGATATTTTCATTTTTGTCCATGGATGCATGCTGTTCAGACATTAATCAAAGCAAGGACACTTCATGTATCCAGTGGAGACCAAAGTAAAACAAGGAGATGGTGTATTAACACTGATAGGCGCTCCTAAAAATGCATGTTACAATGTTTTGGAAGATGTGATGAGTAATAATTCTTGACAAATATCTCGTGATTATTCGTAGACTTGTAGTGTTCATTGGTTTTAGATCAGTGGACACAATAGACAGAATACAATGGAATCCTGTTAGCTCAAAATAATTTAGTATTCTCAAAATCAAATTTAATTTTTCATACTTTATCTGTCTAATCACTCTGTCAAAGAAAATGAAATAGTGCAAACTATTGTCCTAACCTACTAATAGTTGTTTCAATCCTTACATTTTTAATATCTGTTTTGAATTTGAGAGATCTTACTACATATTACATCTTACTTAAACATTAGAAGATAAAAAAATCTTAGATATTTGAAAAACATATATTCCTGTAAGAATTAAAGCTGTGTTTTATGACCTCTTTAAGACCCTGATACTAAAGGCATGGTTCTGAAGAAAACAAGCTCTTGATGATTAAAGAGGAGAAAAGAATACTATAGATGATAGAAATAATTATCTGGTAAGAAAACCAATAGAAATAGTCTGTGAGATCTATTCTGAGACTCTAGTTCGAAGAGGGATGTGGCTCAGGAGAGGAAGAAGAAGGGAAAATGGAAGAAAGACTTCCTCTGTGTCTCTTCAATTTCAAAGACTCATTCTGATCATTTAAACTCTTAAGGTAAGAAAGGAAAAGATTGATTAGACACTCAGAGTTAAGAAAGATGGGGTAAAGTGACCATGTTCTTGCAGAGGGAAAGAGAAAGAAAAGAACTAACTAGTTTGAGTTCTGAAATTTTCAGAAAATGGGTCCAAAAACATGAGACCCTGGGTGTGGAATTCCAGAGAGGGTGTTAGCAACTTGGAAAAAAATCATATTAAGTGAAGTAAGCCAGACCCAAAGAAACATAGGCTCCATGGCTTCCCTCATTTGTAATAATTAGTGTGTGTCTAGATAAGCCTAGCAGATGATTACAATGCCTCAATATCTATGTACATATGACCATGTAAGATGATGCTAATCAAAATGAACTCCAAGATATGGAAACAAGAGGTTGTTGTTATTAATGTACTGTGTGAACTTATTTCTTTTTCCTTTCATTTTTTTCCCTTTAGTTTATTCCCTGTTGTCATTCTACTTGATTTTGGTACCCTCTGTCTTATATATACATTTATCTGATTTGGAGACGGGCAGGAGAACAAGAAAATGGAGAGACACAGGACGGAGGGTGAACCAATGTAACAGCCATATTCACAGGACACAGTGTTGGAAATGAACTTTACAACTTGAATGAGGGGTGGGGAGTTGAAGGAGGGTGAGTGGGAGAAAAATGAGGAAGAGGATAACACTGTTTGACAAGAAATGTATTCATTACCTTATCTATGTAACTGCAACTCCTCAGCATATCACCTTGACAATGAAATTAAATTAAAAAAGTAAATTCCAGCTGTCCAATAGAGGTATTATCTAATGTAACTAAGTGAAATTCATCCTAAGTCTGTAAAGAAGGTTCAATATCCGTACATCTGTGTCTACAAACTTCTTGGTTTGAAAGATCAATGAAGAAAAATATAATTATGTAAAAGTGCTGAAAGCTACCAGGATGGGGCTTATAGGAACATATGGATGGATTATTAACATAGTAATCCTTAGTTATACCTCTCCTTTAGACAAAAGTCCCTCTAAGACAAAGCTAATCCTGTGCTCCCTGAAAGTACCCTGGACCTACTCCTTAAAGGTAAAAGATGATCCAACTTTATATCCAAGGTCATTTTTCTCACAGTTATTAATCTGGAAATGTTAGTTACTTATGTAAGATAAGAAAAAGAAAGTCACAGATGAAATGGAAAAAGCAGAATTACTTTTATTTTACCAAATAAATTTATGTATATGAAATAAAAACAATAAAATATTTAGAAAATGTGAACTTATGGAATTCACTGGAAAAATACAGAAAATAATTATTTAGAAAAATAAGGTAGATTGTTACTATACTGGTTTTATACACTTTTAAAAAAGCAGTTGAGGGACTGGGAAGGTGGCTCAGTGATAGAGCACTGCCTTGCATGCATGAGGCCCTGGGTTCAATTCCTCAGCACCACATAAGCAAAAAGAAAAAAGCTGGAAGGTGGTGCTGTGGCTCAAGTGGTAGAGCACTAGCCTTGAGGTGAAGAGCTGAGGGACAGTGCCCAGGCCCAGAGTTCAGGCCCCACGACCGGACCCCCCCCCCAAAAAAGATACCCTACTAAATTTTAAATGAACCACACACATTTTAGCACACTTCTATGCAAAACAAATGCACAAGAATGACTTTGTAATAATGAATCTGGGTTGAAGCAAATGTCAATCAATATGGAACCAACAAAACAAGTGCTGTTTTGTTACAAAGAAGTATTATGCCTTTGTTAAAAAAATAAGTATACAGTTGTTAATTTCTTTTCTGGTAGTCATGGGGCTTGAACTCTGGGCTTAGGTGCTGTTCTTGCACTCTTCAGCTCAAGGCTAGCACTCTACTACTTGGGCCACAGCACCACTCCCATACTTTTTTTTGTCAGTCCTAGGAGTTGAGTTCTGGGCCTGGATGCTGTCCCTGAGCTCTTTAGCTCCAAGTGAGCACTCTACCACTTGAGCTACAGAGCCTCTTCCCAGTTGTTAATTTTTATACATTACAAAATGTAATTTAAAGTTTAAAATTCATAGGAGACAATATATATATATATGTATGTATATATGTGCATATATATGTGTATATATATGTATTTATATACATGCTAGTATTTGCATAACAAATTTACTTTTGCAAAGCCAAATATGTGCATAGCGAAAATACTTGCATTTGCACACATTATTTCTCAAAAGACAAAGAAACAAAGCAAAACAAATGAATATAAAACAAAGCGTATAGGCTGTGGAGAAAACCAAGGCACCCTGTCACCATTGTGGAGTTTGACCCTTTGCACTGTATATACATTGATTCTATTTGATACTTTAAAAATCTTGAAGATTTAATTCTTTACTTTTACTTTTTATTAAATAAAACCACTCTTTCATTTTTTTCTATTAAATCCAGGGCCTCAGGCATGATAGGCAAGCTCTCTACTACTTGAGCCAATCTCTCTAGTCCTTATATTTGTTTGTATTTATTTATTCATTTCATATTTATTTATTTGGTGATATGGTTTTACCAGTTGGCCCAGGCTAGCTTCAAACCTGTGGTTCTTTTGCCTCTATCCTCAGTAGCTTAAGTTATGGGTGTGAACCACCATGCCCAGCTAAAATAAAAACACTTTTCAAAGATCAAATGTGAAGTATGACTTGAGTCATCCTTGAGTCATGTGACTTGAGTCATGCCTCAGCATTATTAGACACTTGCCTAGTAAGCTCAAAGCCAAGGATTTGAGTCCCAAACAAACAAAACTTAACAAAACAAACAAAAACTTAAAGATCTGCATGCCTAATGACACTGTAACTCACTTAGAAAATAGACTGTACAATCTGAAATTTGAGCAAGGAGACCATGACTAATTCCACTGAACAGGGAAACCCCAGGGTGGACTGCTTGGACTCTTGGCTCAGATTGGTGAAGTCCACTACCAAAGCACAGGAATACAGAAGAGCTCCTATCTGCTTCTATCTACTCCAGAAAGAAGGAGGGCTGGACAGGTGAGAGGGCTGGAGAGCAGGCAGCAGGGCAGAAGGCAGGAGGGCAGTCAGACAAGAGCATCATATACTTAAGAACTTGTACCTGCTTTTAAGCAGGACATTGGATAGTAAAATGAACAACAAACGATCATTTTACCTGTAAGAGCAAGAAAATTAGAAATAGACTTTAGACAAAATATCAGGCATGATAGAGGGAGATGACAGGAAAAAGTACAAGTAGATGGAAGAAAATGATAGTAACACAATCATTGCCAAGGTCCGTGTACCATTTCCTTAGAGGTTGTCCCCAGACAGGACACTGTGCAACTTGTCTCCTCCCTCTCTATGAAAGTGCCATCTTATTAGAGCTCTGATTCTATGTTCTCAACTCTGCAGGCTTTGACTGAATTCCCAAAACTGCTAAACAGAGTGCCAGATTAGTATGTAGAATGATTAAATGCAATTAGTGTTCACAGCTCCTTGTAAATCTAAAAAATCTGACAAGACAGGCGTTTAAATAGCTGCATAGCTATCTGGTAGCACTGGAAATTACACAATTGAAATACACATGATTACTCAGCTGTGCCTGAGAGAACCTTTGGGATCAGAGATCAACCTGTTAATAATAAAAAAATCAGCATCATACCATTTGCTTTTCTCAAGTAATCATTATAATTAACAACCATTTTTTATCGCCAGTTGCCTCAAATGCATAAATATTTCAGAACTCACTCTGCTAATTGGGATGAAGAAACATTCTTCACAAGAGGCATAAATATATTGTAAACCAGTATTATAAGCATCATCTCAGGTGTGAGGAGTTATATCAATGGTATGACTGCTACATTGGATTTTCAGCCTGGGCAGTTAGAAGGGACTCAATACTGATAACATGGCACTAGCAACTTCGGCTTTATCTCACTACAGTTTTGAGCCTATGCTATGCATATTCTCATGAACCACAAAGAAAGCAAGACAGCATGCACCCTTCCTTGCATGAGTCCTACTCTGTCCCCTCTTCCAACTTCAGGAGGGAATAGCATCTGACATCCTAAGGGGTCCAACATAGGCCACAGTCTCACTCATCATTACTGTATCTGTACTGCTATTCCGATGTAAGGTGCTTGGCATAATTGAGCCGATGATTATTCCAATTGTGTTCTGTAGGGCCTAATTCACTTGTGGTACTCCATTTGAGAAAGGTTTCTCACAGATTAAAGTTAGGGCCAGTGGTTATTCAGAAAATATATGACCTTCATGGTAGACTCAATTTCACCATAATGGATATATAGTCGTAGGTTTTCCTGTGTTAAACAATGCAGGATATATACATAGCTTCTATCACATTTTAAAGTTATTATATGTCTGATTTCTTTTCTAAATTGATACACCATTTCTTAGAAACATTTCTTCAAAACTGTGAGGAATGTTTTATTTCTACCAATAATTCTTGTAATTATTTCCCTTAATTACTTCTTTAAAAAATTTTTTATTGTAAATGTGATGTACAGAGGAGTTACAATTACATAAGTCAGGTAATAAGTACATTTCTTTTTTAATAGTGCCACCCCCTCCCTCATTTTCTCCCAGTTTTCTTTTTGCCTCCCTCTCCTTTCCCCTCCCAAGTTGTATAGTTCATTTCCAACATAGTGTCTAGTGAATATCACTGCTGAATTAGTTCATCCTTTATCCCCTTCCTCTACCCCTTCCCAAATCAGATAAATTTACATACAAGACAAAAGGTCCAGAAATAAAAATCAGGAACAAAAGGGAAAAACAGGGGGCAAAAAGAACCACAAAAAGTAAAATAAAAATTCTCTTGTTTCCATTTCTTGGAGTTCATTTCGATAATCATCATTTTATATAATTATAGGCAGGTAGCTATTGAGTCTTTCTGATTCTTTCCTAAGAATATCATCCTTTGGTATCACTGTGTGAGTATTTACATTCCTGTTTATTTTATCATGTCCAAGTATAAATTTTTTGTCTTTTAGTATCCATTGGGTTTACTTGTAGGTTTATAGGAACATTCTAAGTATTACAAATGAGGGAAACCATGCAACCTATGTTTCTTTGGGCTAAGATATAGAATCAACCCAGATGCCCCTCAGTGGACAAACTGATCAAGAAAATGTGATATGAACACACAATGGAATTCTATGTTTCCATAAAAAAGAATAGCATTGACCTATTCATAAGGAAATGGAAAGACTTGGAAAAAATTTATCCTGCCAAAGGTAGCATTTCGATACTGTCACACCAATTCCCTGTGGTTTTACAGCATTGTACAGCTTATTGACAAATTGTCCACTTTGTTAAAGAGTTATATTAGACCCCTAATATTATCTAGTAAATTTTGTAACATTATTTCCATCTTAAATGTTTCTCAAATTGATGATGTGTATAGTTGGATATTCTATTTTATTTGATATGAAGTTTATAGTTCTTAAATTGGTATAACTAGTATTATAGTTTTCTATGTTTTCCTTTTTCTTTCTTTTTTTTTGTCAGTTGTGGAGCTTGAACTCAGGGCTTGGGCATTGTCCCTGAGCACTTTTGCCCAAGGATACTGCTTTAACACTTTGAGGCACAGCTCTACTTCTGGCTTTTTGGGTGGTTAATTAGAGATAATAGTCTCATGGACTTTTCTGCCAGGGCTGGCTTTGAACTGAGATCCTCACATCTCAGCCTCCTAGAGTAGCTAGGTTTACAGATGTGAGCCACTGGTGCCTAGCTTGTTTTACCTTTTTATTAGATATTATTGCTTCTTCCTTTTTATACATGATATATTTGCTTTTCATTATCTGTATAACAAAACCAATCCTTGTACCCTATATATTAAATTTGCACATTGTGTTCTTATGTTTATTCTCTTAATGCAAGTTTCATATTTATGTTTATATTTATTTATTCCATTAGTGTTGTGCTTGCAAATTTGAAATAAGCATGCATATAAAAATTCCCCAAGACAAGTAGTTGAATGATAGTTGTAAATCCAATATTTGCTTCCTGTTCGGGTCAATGCATAGAACACGGCATCCTGTACATTCCAGCTGTTTCAGCTTTGCCAAACTCAAAAGTCAAGCCATTTTCTGAGGCATAGAATTGACCTTGCATTATTTTTTCTCATAAGTGAGGTATGCTCATCAGTGTACTTTCATTTTTCTTTTTTTTAGTAAGCTTTTTATTGTGAAAATACTGTACAGAGGGGTGACAGTTACATGAGCAAGGTAATGAGGACATTTCCTATAGAACATTGTTGCCTCCTCCTTTGTTTTTCCCCTACCATCCCTTCCCTCCCACCTCCACAATTACACTGCCACCTCTACAACCCCCCCTCCCACCTAAATTGTATAGTCTGTTTTTCAACATAGTTTCTTGTACATCTCATCACAATGGGACAACTTGTATCCCTGTTTAAACATTTTTTCCCTTCCCCTCCCTAAATTATAGCAACATCAAATACAGTGAAAAAAAAGAGTTATACTGTGGGAGAGGAACATATAAGAGAAACAAAAAAAAATCACATGGTACCTTATAAATATGTTAGAAACAATAGCAAGAAAGAAAAAACCACTTGTGTCCCTATCCTGGGGTTCATTTCGCTTAACTTCATCTTATCTGGTCATATGTACATAGCTTTTGACCTTTTCTATTTATCCCAGACATATACTAGTTATTGCAAATAAGGGAAACCATGGGACCTATGTTTCTTTGGGCCTGGCTTACTTCACTTAATATAATTTTTCCAAGTCTTTCCAGCTCCTAGCAAATGGGGCAATGTCATTCTTTCTGATGGAGACATAGAATTCCTTTGTGTCTGTCTGTCTGTCTATCTATCTATCTACTTATCTATACATACCACATTTTCTTGATCCATTCATCTACTGAGGGACATCTGGGTTGGTTCCATATCTTAGCTATGGTAAATAATGCTGCGATAAACATAGTTGTGCTGGTAGCTTTAGTATGGTTTTATTTGTGATCATTTGGGTAAATGCCCAAAAGTGGGATTGCTGGGTCATTGAGGAGCTCTATGTGGAGTCTTTTGAGGAACCTCCATACTGTTTTTTAAAGTGGTTGAACAAGTTTACACTCCCACCAACAATGCACAGACTCTTCAGTAAATGGTGCTGGCAAAATTGGTTAACTACTTGTAGAAAACTAAAGCTAGATCCTTATATATCACCCTGCACCAGAGTCAATTCCAAATGGATCAAAGACCTGGGAATCAAAGCAGACACTCTGAAACATTACAGGATAGAATAGGAAAAACCCTAGGTCTCCTTCGAACAGGCTCAAATTTTCTTAATAGAGATCCAGAAACACAACAAATCAAAGAAAGGTTGGACAAATGGGATTGTGTGAAATTGCAGAGCTTCTGCATGGCAAAGGACATAGCTAGCAAGATCAATTCGTGTGGCAGAAACCAAAATTGATTTCTACACAATCAGATTCCCTATGAAACAAAAACTGATTATTAATAAGTAAGTGAATCAATAAAACTGGACTTAAAAAGGTTTTCTCCTTTGTAAATCTTTTCCGTTATATTTTGTAAACTTCCTGATGCTTTCTGTATTTTTGGATTGATAGCATACAACATTAATTAGTCGACAGGTACATGAGAGCACGTCTTCAATTCATGCTAGCAGTTTGTGAGTAGGATTCTATGGATCTTCAGTGCTGTTGACCCAGTTAGATAACTGAAGTCCGGTGTCCCCATTAAAAGATGGATTCTGGTCCTGTCATGTCTCAGCAGAAAAGACCAGCCTGACCGAGATTTTTTTTTCTGGTCCGAGAATAGAAGTTCTAGTTTCTTGTGTCAGGTTTCTATCTCTCTCCCTTTCTTCTACATGTGCAGCTTGTTTTAAATGCAGAACACATACTTCCTGTAGTCGGAGGTCTCTCCATCTTTGCTCACCTCTCAAGAAATTCCTGGGGATTCTTTTGATAGGTTCAGGTGAAGGGCTACTCAAAGGCTGACAAATAGCCCAAAGCTTGCTCCCACAGGCATTCTCTTGGCTTTTGAGGGAGAGTCAGAGGATACCTAGACAGAGGGGGAAAGATAGTGGCCCCCGCAGGGACAATGCCCCTTCTTTATTTTGAAGGCCCTGGAGCAGATCTGTTCAGGGGATGGGTGTCCCCTCCCTTGGTGAATGGGTGTGGATATCCTCCCTGTATGGAAAGAAGGACCCAAAATGGATTTTTAAAATGACACCTAAGTGCTGCGTAGACCACTGTTTTCTGGATCCTCTTCTTACTTTCTTTCCCTGAGAAATATCTCTTCTCTTCTTTCTTGCCCAAGGTAGGACCTTTGGTGGCATAAGGCAGCCATCGAAATCCTAGTGAGGCATTTAGACTAACCTGCCAGTAGCCAAGGGGCTGTTCAATGTCACTTTCAAACAAACCTTGTATTTGTCTCTACTTTTCCTGCCTCTCAATTCTTTAGTTGGTGGAGAAAAGACCCCTAGATGGTGTTACTTCAATTTTCTGGAAGAGATTGTAGATAGATAGTACAATTCTTCTTTAAATGTTTGGTAGAATTCAACAGTGAACCCATCCGTGTCTTTTAATTATTTTTCAGGTACACATCCCAATATTTTACCCAAGGCTGACCTCATACTGAGATTCTCCTCACTCTCTTGTTTATCCCTCCAAGGAGAAGTGAGCTGTATGCCCACATGGCAGAAAACAGAAGGGTAATTGAACCCTGTGTAGCCTCTTTTCAGAGGATCTTAACCCATCCATGACAGATGATCCCTCAAGGCATTACAAACCTCTTAATACTCACATTGGCAACATTTGTATTTTATGGAAGAGACATTAAAACCACAACAGTGGGAAGAGGCTTCAGCAACTAGATTGCCTTGGAATTTCTTCCTTTTTTTCCTCAGACTCCAGCAATCTGTCAGTTATAATTTCAGTTTATCTCTCCCAGCACTGGTATCTGTGAAGGTTTTTGATCTGCTAAGGTGTGATTCTCTGTATTTGTCTATTTTCAGTTTCCTTTATAGAATTATTTCTAGTTTCATTTATTCATTCATTCATTCTTTTCAGTGTATCAGACTTTGTTTTGTGGCTTTGCATCATTTATATTCATATAATTTATAGAGAATATTTAATATGAACTTGCAGAAAATGTACATTTTTCTTATACTGGGCCACATGATTATGTCTCTAGTACTGCTCAAGTCCTTTGCTTCCTTATTTATCTTCTGTGTGGTTGTTCTATCTATTCAAGTGGTAATGTAATCTCATTGTAGAGCTGTCTTTTTGCAATTCTGTCAAAGTTTGCTTCTTATGTTTAGGAGCTCTGATATCTGATGCACATGTGTTTATATTTATCATAGCTTCTTGGTAAATTCACTTTTTATCTGAATATAATGAGTTTTTTGTCACTTGGAATTTTTCAACTTAAATATATTTTGCTCTGTATTAAAACAGCACATCTGATCTGTTTGAGTACTATTTGCATGATGCATCTGGGAAAGATTCTGTTACTTAATTTTCTTCCTCGAGTGAATCAGTTGTGTGTCCTTATTTCTATTCTTACCATTACGTTTTTATTGAAAATTAGGATTTAAAAAATTCTCCTAGTCTTTGCACTCTTGCTGTGCAATGAGAAAGATGGGCACTATTAGCAGGGCATGCTCCGGGATTAAGAATTGGCCCAGAGAATATCTTAAGGTTGTCTCGGGTCTTTATGAGCATGCATCCTACCTGTGCCTGATTGTGGATTTCAACACTTTCTCAATGTCTGTGGCTCTTTGTAAATCACTTTACCTCCCCCAGACAGTGTCATCCTGGCTTCTTCTTGTGGCCTCACGTGGTCATTGAATGCCTCCACATGGAATTCCTTACCCCAAGCATTTGAATCTTTCTGGCTTCCCCATAGATACCAAGAGCAATCCATACCTATTTCCATAGCCCGTTCTCTATCCTGCAACTGGACTGCTTAAGTCCCATTCTGAGTTGAATAGAACAGACACTAACCCTTTAGGCAACCCCCAGACAGATTAGAATATGTCTGTTCTAGTCACTAGATTGAGAATAAAGGATTGAGAACAACAGATTCCATCTCCTCCAGATTAAGACTACAGGAGGGTGGCAGGAGAGTAAGAAAAATGCCACATTTCTCTGTACTTTTCTATTTGTGTTTGTGTATGTGTGTGTGTGGGGGGGTATTCTGGTACTGGGACTTGAACTCAGGGCCTAGGTGCTGTTCCTTAGCTTTTTCATTCAAAGCTGGTTCTCTACTACTTGAGCCACAGCTCCATTACTGGCTTTTTTGATTGTTAGTTGGACTTTCCAGACAGGGCTGGCTCTGAACCTTGATCTCAGTTTCCTAAGTGGTTAGGATTACAGGTGTGAATCACTGGTGCTCAGCAAAATAACAGCAGATTGTGTGTATATATGTGTATGTGAGTGTATGCATGCATGTGTGTGTGTGTGTGCTGGTCTGGGGCTTAAACTCAGCACCTGGGTGCTGTCTCTGAGAATTTTGTTTAAGACTAGTTAGTGCTTTACCATTTGAGCCACAGTTCTACTTCTAGCTTCTTTGGTAGCTAGAGAACAAAGTCTTACTGACTTTCCAGTCCAAGGCTGGCATCAAATCATGGTCCTTAGATCTCAGCCTCCTGAGTAGATAGGGTTACAGGTACGAACTGTCAACACCTGTCTGTTGGTTAGCTTTTTAGCTCAAAGCTAACACTCTATTTCTTGAGCCACATCTGCATTTCTACAACTGTTTTCCTCAAACAGGCTTTATTTTGGCTCCTGTAACTTGTTGCCAAGAGCTCCTCTAAAACCCTTTTAGCTGATCTCTAGTTATTTATGAAACTGTTTCACTGGATGATCAGGGTCTGGAGCTTTCTAGCGTCATCTTACAGGGGGTGGGGTGGAAGGGGTGGGTGGAGGAGAGGGGAGGACATGAGCCAAATCATCATCTGCTTCAGCTCAGCTCCTTACTGGATTCAAGGTGGCTTATGCTTTTCAGTTCAGCAAAGTATTTTATCCCTGGCTGGTCTCCTTCCTCAGATTTATCACTGTTGGCATTGCATTGTGTTGGGGTACTGTGTGGCTACCTCTGCAGTCCCATGTGGCTACATCTACAGTCCCAGCCATACCTCCTTCAGTTCTGATAAGACCTGGATTTCCTTCCCTTGGCTCTGAGAAAGTTCTATTTTGTGTGACCTTCTCAAGTGAGAAGAGAATGGGTAACATCCATAGCCTGGAAGAACAGAGGGCCACACTTGGCTATCAACAAAAGTAAACTGCTCTCTTTTTCTTGTTGGATGAAGTACTAAAAATAGTTCCACAGAGTCTTCAATCCGTGCTGAGGTGGCACATCAGTGTCCATGTGACACACACATACACACACACATGTACACACACGTGTACACACACACACACATACAGTCACCTTTCCTATATCATCTTCTGGTCCTGTATATGTGTCCACTGGAGTCAAAGTCCCAAGCAAACTACCTGAATGGACTTTGCCTTGTGATAACCCAGAAACAGCAACAATAGCTTCTCTTTTCTCTCCTCTTTCTTCCTCTCTTTTCTTCCCAATGACTGTGTTCTATCTCTCTTTCTCCTTCCCTCCCTCTCTCTCTTTCACACACACACCCTGAAATCACATCACCAACACTTTAACTCATGCAGTGCAGTGAATTTGATTTATCTGTAATCCCAAGGTCCAAGTTGACCTTCAGAATCTGACATTCACTTTGTAGCTTTTTCTTTTCTTCTGCCCATTTATTTTGTCCTTGCGTGGAAAAAAATTATTTAATATGTATTGTGTCCTTTTGCTTTTTGTTAGCTCATGTGATAGGTGTTACGATTGTGGATTTTTTTTTATCTTCTCATGTTAACCCATGACTATGTATATTCCTGGCTACAAAATATAATGAGCACATGAATGGACAAATGAGGCATAGCCATGTTAAATTTCTGACCCCGGAGACCCATGTTAGCTGTTTCTGCCTGGCTTTTCAGGCCTTCAGAGCAGGGTCTAAGATGAAGGGCTTAACCTATGAAGGAGAGTTTAATTGTTCAGCTGAGACCTTACACAGCCATGTGGGAAGAATTACTAGAAAATAGAAACTCTGATTTCTCTAATGGACCATTCAATTTTTCTGACTGACTAACAGCTATTGTCTGGGAAATCTAGCTATGGTGGTCACCTTGCCCTGTCCACAGGAATAGAAAGAGGACAGAGCGGTGTGATATTTAGAAGGTGACAGTGACTCACACTTATTGCTGGTGGAGAGAGCTGAAACATTATCTCAATGGGGGGGGCGGCAAAGATGAGAAGTTTCATGAAGGTGCTATTGTTTTTTTTTTTTTTTTCTCCATGACCCTCCCAGAGGATAAACGTGTTGGTGTTGGATTTAAAGCAGGAAGGGGACATAATAACAGTACATTGACCATACAGGTGACCATAGAGCAGAATCACAGGGCCAATGAACTCACTCAGTCATGAAGCTCTGGTGCAGACACCAAAAACAGCTCAGATCAGATCTTAGTCAGATCCACTCCATTGGGGCCAGCAAACCCAGGGAGCTATTCAAACTAGTTTCCGTATCATGTCTTCATTGTCATAGAAATACAACTGATCGCGCCAGAGCTCAGTGACAACAGAAAATAGGTTGCTGTTCTGTGGGTCCATGGCTAGTTCTTCTGGTCGAGGATAGTCTCACCGGGACTATTTGGTAGACTGGGAAAAGGTACCACTTACGTGTAGCCTCACATGGAATAAATAGGCTGACATGGCTCTGGTCCTTACTGAATCTCATCCTCCTGTCCTGCCTTGTTTTCATACAGAGCAGAGATGCAGGAGCCATCATGTAGATGACAGACAGAGCATTGAGTTTGTCATAGTCTATTGGCTTAGAGAACACAGGAAGTCCAAAATTGGAGTGGTGGGTTCCACATCTTAATGGTAAAAACTACAGACAGTGTGGGATATAGGGAATGGTGGAGCCTTGGAGCCGTTCTTCCATCCATTAACTAAGGGTCTTGTTGTCAGGGTTTATAAGGCCCCAAGGAAAAATGAGAGACTTCTTGCCTTGTGTGGACTCCATTCTTGTGATGCCTTTTGTTTTTTCCTCTCTTACCCACCTTCCTCTAAGGACCAACATTTCTGTTAGGGCAGTGTTCCCCAGTCCTAGTGTGTCCTCTGTTAATACAGGACAATGTGTCAGTTTCCCTAAAGATTTTGTGCTTCTTACTCAAATGTATTAGGGTTCCTCAGAAAAAACCAAACAAACAGAACCAATTGGAAAGTATCTATACGGGGGGAAGTGATATGTTTTCCCTTCCTCTGAATTTTTCCTATTCAGACCTTCAATAAATTGAAGACATCCAGCCACATTAGGGACATTTATTCACTTTACTCAGTCTTTCCCTTTAAAATGTTGATCTCCTTCCCAAACACTGTCATAGAAACTCCCCGAACACTATCTGACCTAATCCTCATGGCTCAATCAATCAAACTGACACATAAATTTAATGAGCACACTAATGTTTATATAAAGTGAAACAATATTTTGTTAACCCACTGGCTCTTTAGAGACTGCAGGGGGAGGTAAATTTGGGAGACAAATGATCAGGAGCCATCCCAGTCCCATAAAGAGGAACCGGGTGTGTATGCTATGCAGAGGTTAGAACCTACTTGCAACCTGAAAGGGATACTCAGTTTCTTCCATGCCCATATGTTTTCCTAAGACTTGGAGATATTATCTTAAAGATGCACTTTAGCGGTCCAATTTTGATTTTTTCAGAGGGATTCAAATTGTCCCACATTTAAATTTAGATTTCCAGGTGGTAAATGAATACTTCTTTCTTTTTTCTTTATCTTGCCTGCGTCATTCATCAGCAACTGCAAATCAGGTCATCTTCCTGGAGAGAAAGTCGTAGAGCTGCTGGTCACTGCCATTAGTGATGAGGCTCCACACACCCTCCCACTGTATAGATCGGGCATACAGGCCTGGCCTCTCCTTCTCCAGCTGTGGATGGTCCCAAAGAGCCTGTGTTCAGAAGAAGGCCTCTGAGCTGATTCTCCAGGAGAATGCTCACCTTTCAATCATAAAATTGTCATTGGGTTCTAGCCCATCTTTTCTGCCCAGCCACCCTGGGCTCTATCTTTCTGCTAAACATGCACATGGAGTCTCCTGGTGAGTTCTGCAATCACTCACATTCCAAAAGGACTCTAAAGAAATCCAATACTCCATTCCCCACCCACAGAAACTTGTACTGAGTGCAGATCATCTGTAGTCAATGCAATGTGTTGAGGATTGTGTGGTGACAGGGTCACCCAGGCCTGCTTGATGACAAGATTGTATTCTAGGTCTTATTACCTAATGATGGCCCCCAGGCTATAATAGTAAAGCAAATTCTCAGGTTCCATCACAGACCAACTGAAACAGAGATTTGTTCTAGCTTTAGGCCTAGCACTCTATGTTTCAGGATGAATCTGTGTCCAGGAGATTCTTTTGAGTGTCTGAGTTTGAGACATACTGGACTACTAGAAATATCACAAAAATAAGCCTGTAAATAGATGAGCAACCTCATTCCTTTAGCATGAAGTGTGAACAGAATAACAAAGGTAAAGTGAAAGAGCAAGGGGTGGGGGGGGGCGTCCAGTGATGCACTGGATGGCCAGGAAGACATCCAGTGAGAAAGCAGAGTTCAGGCTGCCTCCAGAACACATCATAGGAGTTAGTCATGGAAAAAGCCTGGGTTAGACACTTTGCACCGATGGGAGGATACATGCAAATAACAGATTCAACAGGAACTCAGCCTGAGGAGAATGTCTGCAGACATGCAACTGAGAGTAGAAAGCTAAGGGGTAGGTTAGAGCGAGCTGGTGGAGAGCCTTCTAAAGGAGTAGGTATCTTGGAGTTCATTTCATTTCACATCATTTCATACGGTCCTATGTACATAGTTATTGAACTATTGTGATCCTCTGCGAGGACTACCCTAGGCATATCCTATTCATTACAAATGAGGGAAACCATGGAGCCTATGCTTCTTTGGGTCTGCTTACTTCACTTACGATAATTTTTTCCAAGTCTTTCCATTTTGTTATGAATGAGGCAATGTCATAAAAGCATAGAATTTCATTATATATATATATATATATCATGACATGTATATCTATATATCATGATATATATAGCTATCTAGATCTCTAGATAGCTATATCTATATCTATAGAGTTATCTATATCTATCTATATATCTATATTTATATCTATTTAAATAGATATAGATATATCTAGATATATACAAATAGATACAGGTATATATAGATAGATATAGATAGATAGATATAGAGATAGAGATATATAGAGATATATCATGATATATATTTATATATCACATTTTCTTGATCCATTCGTCTATTGAGGGTGTTTTGGAGGGGGGGGTTCTTTGCTTTTGTTTTTTTAAATTTTTATTTTTTATTTATGTTATTTTTTATTGTGAAAATACTGTACAGTGTGATTACAATTACATGGGCAAGATAATGAGTACATTTCTTATCAAGTATTGTAGCCTCCTCCTTTGTTTCCCCTTCCCATCCCTTCCCATCCTCCTCCTACCCCCCACCCAATCCTCCCCACCCCCCCCACCAAAGTTTTAAAGTTCGTTTTTGACATAACAACTTGTACTTCTCATTGTTGCAATGGGTCCACCTGTATCCCTATTTAAACGACTTGTTTTTCCCCTTCCCCTCCACAAATTATACCATCAAATACAGTGAAAGCACGGGTTGTACTGTGGGGGAGGGACATACAAAACAACAAAGAAATAATCTTATAAATGCGTTAGAAACAATCGCATGAAAGAAAAAAAAACATTTGAATACATATATTAGGGTTCATTTCCCTAACATCACCTTATCTGACCTTTTCTGCTTGACTCAGACATACACTAGATATTGCAAATAAGGGAAACCATGGAACCTATGTTTCTTTGGGCCTGGCTTACTTCACTTAATATAATTTTTTCCAAGCCTTTCCATTTCCTAATAAATGGAGCAATGTTATTCTTTCTGATGGAGGCATAGAATTCCATTGTGTATATATACCACATTTTCTTGATCCATCATCTACTGAGGGGCATCTGGGTTGGTTCCATTATTAGCTATAGTAATGTTTTTGGTTTTTTTGGTCAGTCGTGGGGCCTAAACTCTGGGGCTGGGCACTGTCCTTCAGCAATTCAGCTCAAGGCGAGCACTCTACCACTTGAGCCACAGCACCACTTCTGGTTTTCTGGTGGACTGTCCTGCCCAGGTTTGCTTTGAACCGCGATCCTCAGATGTCAGCCTTCTGAGTAGCTAGGATTACAGGTGTGAGCCACCAGCGCCTGACTGTTTTTCTTTTTAATGTATTGTGATAATATATTTCTTTTTTCTTTCATTGTTTTCCCCCCTTTGGTTTATCCCTTGTTGTCACTGTTTCTGATTTTGGTACCCTGTATCTTGTATATATGTTTATGTGATTTGGGGAAGGAAAAGGGAATAAAACAAAATGGAGAGACAAAGGAAAAATGGGGAACTGATGCAACAGTGCTACTCACAAGACACTGTGTCGGAAATGAACTTTACAACTTGGTAGGGGGAAGGGGTGCCAGGGAGGGGGAGGGAAAGTAGGAGATAACAAGGGAGGAGATAACACTGTTCGACAAGAAATGTAACTATAACTCTCTGACATCACCCTTACAATAAAATAAAATATTTTTTAAAAAAGGAATAAGTATTTGCACTGAGTTCTGACTGAGACGATCACAGTAGTTGAGGTTTTAAGCAGGAAGCTGACATCATCTTATTTAAATGTAAAGAGCATTTCTCTTGCAATGTGGTAGGTAGACAGATGTTCTGTTGCAACATTCCTAAACTGTACAAATGCATTAAATCCCTTGTGCTGTAGGGACTCCTGTGACCATCAGACTCACCAACTACAGGAAACATTGTCTTTCTGTACTTCTGTAGGGATTCTTGGCAGCTTAGGATCTCTTTCTTGGTGACCTGATGTCCTCTTTAATTTTATCTCTACAGACTAGGAACTTACTTTGTGTAACAAAAGCACTTCATCCCAATACCCCACAACAAGAAAAAGCTTTACATTTCATCCAGGAACTTGAGACCTGTACTGGGACACTTAGCAATGTTTACTGTCTAGGGCATGACCTCCTCCCTATCTTTCCTAACAAGTTTCCTTCTGGTACCCAGGCTGAAAGTATTCCCTAGCACATTGTGACAATGTTCCCTGCAACTCCTAACAAGGGGCAGGGTTCCAACATCTCTGTAGAGGTTCCTGAGCTGCCCCAAACCTCATAGAGCATGGAGTTGTAGAGACAGACTGTGAGAAGGTGGTGACCTTGAACCCATGACTTTGTCCATATGATACACGTAGTCTCCATGGGAGAAAGAATGGTCATATAACCAATCAGGGAGATACTTTCTCATTCCCTGAGAGGAACTCAGACAGAAGAAGAGAGATTATCAGCACAGAGCTTCTGAGAAGAGATGGATGTTATTTTTTGGATCAAGAAGAGGAAGGAGTATCTTTCCCAAGCTGTGTTCCCACTGTTATTATCAAAAAGTACTTTCTTTTTCCTCCATTTGCCAAAATTAGGTTCCTACTTACAAACCTAGCTCAGATAGCACTTGGGCTTTCTGGGAACTGGCTTGTACTGGATGAATTTCTTCCTCAGGGTCTTCCTTGTACTCTACCAAGACTGTGAATTCCTCAAGGACAGTTCTACTCCTGGCTCCTGCCAATGGCCATCAACAACCTAAGCTACAGCAAGTGCCTCCTGGGACAAAATACTGTCATTTAAGGTCTAAAGAGAAAGTAAATCACCAAGTTCTGCTTTGGCTTGTCATTTTTAAGTTCTAGAGATTGAACTCAGGATCTTCCACTTACAAGTGGGCAACATATTTTAACATTTGAGCCATACTTCTAGTTCTTTGTGCTCTGTTTTTAAGATTGGGGTTTATAGTTTATAGATCAGAATATGATCAGATTACCTCTAGGATAATGGACGAGTACCACAATGCTTGGCTCTGGTGTTTCTTTTAATGGAACTTCCTTATCTCTTTGCTCTGCCCTCATTACTCCTTTTTTTTCTCAGATTCTTCTGAAGGTGGTCTGACTTATGGTTCATTAAAAATATAATCCCCGGTCATTTAACTATAAAGAAGTTAAGGTTATCTTTTCTCCTTGGCACGCAGCACTGGACCCTCAATCAGACCTAAGCAGAGCTGAGACTATTTAGAAGAGTGGGTTTGCTAGATCTTGGAGGCTAATGTGTTCTGACTTAACTAAATGCTTCCACTCATGGCTGTCAACTGACTTTCCCCTGCCCTGTGAAATCCATTCTTTGCTGATCTAGTGGTCTTCTTTTTTTTCCTCTTGTGATTGATTTTCATTAGAACCAGAGACTAGTATAAAGTTTATGGCTCCTTCAGGATGAGAGTCCATACAGATGACAAGAAATGGCCACAGTGGTGAAGAGCTTTTATGCCTGCCAAGCCCAGAGGATGAGTACCCGTCAGAGTGAGGTCAGGACAGAGCTGCAGCTTTAAATCCTGGAGCAGGGAGCAGAATGGTTAATGTGATTTTTCCCCCCATTAGGGATCGCAGGGGTCCCCTGATGTCACAGTATTTAGGATATTGTTTGATTTTCTTAGCGCCTTCTTTCTCTGCCCTTCTCTGTTTGAAGTCTTAGATCACAGTGTTAGATTTGTCTCTGCTTCCTCTGATCTTGTTTTTGATTTTTCTGCCTTGAACTCCTGGCCCTGAAGAGCTGGACAGTTTAGTTTCACACTTTTATTGTCCCACCTGCTAAGTCAACCAAATTTCCCAGACTGCACACAGAGGAAAGAACGGTGTAGAAATCAAAGCTTCCTTGAAATTCTTTGCAACCCACATACCTTCTAACGGCAGAGTCCTCTAGTTTCCCATTGGTCTGTCCTGAGAGATTAATTCTAGATCCATGAAAGGAAAAAAAAAATTGAGATTCAGTAACTATTTGTCTTCTTTCTATTTTCTTTTTATTTTATTTTTTGTGCGTTATTTTTTTATTGTGAAAATACTGTACAGAGGGGTTACAATTACATGGGCAAGATAATGCGTATAGTTCTTATCAAGCATTGTAGCCTCCTCCTTTGTTTCCCCTTCCCATCCCATCCTCCCCCCACCCTGACCCTAAGATATGTATTCAAATGTTTTTTTTCTTTCATGCGATTGTTTCTTTCTATTTTCTAATGTCTCAAATCAGCAAGTATGCAGTCTCTGGTTATTCCTATCAAAGCTACTTTTCTATTAAAAATTAAAACCATTTATATTATGCAGGGCTAAAATGTACTAAGAACAAATGTTGATTTTCCCCATCTTATTTCATACTGCATATTTGCAAAATGTTTTACAGCTCACCATTAACTAATAGCAGAAGCCTCTGTGTGAGAAAAGCAGCAATGAGCTCCATTAGTCAAAGAAAATAAAGATGGAGCCTGAATACCAACTATGTACTCCTGCAGGATTGTCATTTCCAGTCTGCTGTGGCGCTGGTTAATATGTCTGCCTGTGACAGCTGATCTCTGCCTTCAAGTCCTTGTTTTCAAAAGAGTCTCTTTTTAAAAAACTACCATAGGATAGGGCTTCTCATGATTTGATTTTATCAGTCAGAATGACAAGTAGGAAATCATATTTGGGGAATGCCTTTTTTGTGTCCCATTTGACTCACACACTGCAGTATCAAAAATGATTCTCAAGGAAGTTGCTGGTGGCTCCTACCTATAATCCTAGCTACTTAGGAGGCTGAGACCTGAGGATCGATATTTAAAGCTGGCCAGGGCAGTAATTCTTATTCTCCAATTAACCAGCAAAAAAACTGGAAGTAAAGATGCAGTTCAAGATTGTCAGCCTTGAACAAATAAAAGCTAAGGGAGAGTGTCTTGGCCCTGAGTTCAAATCCCTGTGCCAACACCAAACAACAGTGACCTCCAATAAGGTACACGAGTCCTGCAACACCCTCTTGCTGGGCATCCTTCAGGGTGGTGTGGGCATGTGAGTGGCCTTCTGCCTTCAGATTGGGCCCAAGCCAAGTCTCTGCCTATTCTAAGATTACTGCAAGCCTTCTTCAGCAAGGAAGGGGTACATTTAGGGGAAATCAAGAAATTAGAGCAAATTTAGAGATGAGTCTGTGGAAGTCTATGAAGACGCTACCCTTAGAGGTTGCAGTAGGAGGTATGTGATGTTTTCCAAGATCAGTCACATAGGAAAGCCCAATGTTGTGAATCTTGCCTTAATCCAGGGCAACTGTCTCCACTCTTAACAGCCTCAGCTCCTGGGCAAAAGAACCCAACGAAAGCCTAAGCAATGAGGTACAATGACCCCAGCAAACTTGAGTGGCTCTTCCCCTTGCTCCCACTTAGCTGGAGATAACAACAAGAGGTGACACTAAAAGAGAACTGAAAGTGGGGTTCAGGAAGGAGGCCCAAATGAACATTCTGGGTGGGATGCTTGATACAAGGGTGGGCTGGGGGCCCTGGCCTGGACGGATCTGAGCAGCTAGCTTGGTATGAAAAATGTCTAGAACGAGGGTAGAGGGGGAACATTTTTACTGATTTGAGGTGCTTTGTGAGCTGATTCTTCTGTAGAGAGAGGAACATCGGGAGGACCTGGGCCCTGGAAGGGAGCAATGCTATGTGTCAGGTTATAAGACCAAGACCCCAATGCCCATCATAAAGCCTCAGTCTGACATACTCAGCTCAGTGATGGAGAATAGGATTTGCCTATTACACAATGTGCATTTCTGAGTTTCCTTTAAGAAGAACCATCTCCTCCCCAGATAGCTAATTTTCTACCATTGGACAATCTTCCAGCAAGTAGAAAATCTATGTTAACATCTTTATTAATAACACAGTAGGCAGACCTGTGGGAAGAGAAGTTGAAGAACGGCTGTCCCTCAGGTTGCCCGGGGCTCAGAGCCATCAATTCTGTTCTTCCTCAGGTTACATGTCACAAAGCCTGGATCCGAGTTAGAGGACAAGAAGCAGGATGAAAGGCTGAACTCTATCTCCCCACTTGTCTAGAGCATAACCTTGCACTGGCTATGTCAGAGACCCCATGAGAAGAGCATGCTGTCTTTGCAATAAAATATAGAAGGAAATAGCTTAACACAGGAGCCACTCACAAAGATATGATGGTGATAGATTTTTAGAATGGATGGTGCTCTCTTCATGTCTTGTCTCTTACAATCAGTCACCACTGAGCCAAGAATATAAACATCTCTACTACTTTCCCAGGCCACTGGATCTAAGTGAAAATCTTATATTTCTTTTGGCCCATAAAGGACAAGGCACATTTAGGTCTCTGTTCTGTAATTCAGGGGGCCTCAAACATGCCTTAGTTTGATCTGCAGGGTTCATTCTTCACAGGATGACTCTAAAGGAGGATTGTTCTGGACTTGGAGTCTGGCGGGAATGCCTACATGTGACAGAGCCCTCAGCATGCATAAATCCTGAGTTCAAGCCTAAGATAGCACCAAACAACCACTTTCTATCTCTGGCCAGGTTTTCTTTGACATGGAAGAATATTGTGGGTCAAGGGTAGGATTGCAGTAGTCAGGGACAAACAAAATTTGCTGAATTAGTTCTCACCTCTGCCTCTTAGATTGATAAAAACACACATCATTGAGATCCTACAAGTTTAAGAGAAAATGAATATGTGTATTTAGCTGACCAATTTTTTTTGGCAATTTGTTGCTATTTGAAACCTTGCATGGAGATGTTGCTGCGATAGAAGATGATTAAATTTTCAGCTTATTTGCTCATTTCTTGATGTTCCACTTATAGCCATCATTTTTTTACGTAGGATTTCAGTAGTCTTAGGATGAGAAATTCAACCATTGATTGGTGTTCTACAATGTTAGATTAATGTTAGATTAAATATTAGATTAGTTAGATCAAAACCCACCTCCAGCCTTGTGTTGCCAGTCCCACACACCTATAATCCTAGGTAATCCTAGCTACTCAAGAGGCTGAAATCTGAGGATGTGGCTTAAAGCCAGCCTAGGCAGAAAAATCTGTGAAACTCTTATCTCCAATTGACCACCAAAATGTCTGAAGTGGACCTGTGGCTCAAATGGGAGAGCTCTAACCTTTAGCAAAAAAATGCCCAGGGACAGCATCCAGTCCCAGAGTTCAAGCTCCAGGACCTCTGCCAAACAACAACAACAAAAACATATGAACAAACAAAAAAGACAAACAAACCCTCCAAGGAATGATGCAATAGTTCTTTTTTGTTCTGGTTCTTGGCTTGAAATCTGGGCCTGAGTGACGTCTTTGAGCTCTTCAGCTCAAGGCTAGTGCTCTACCACTTATAGCCACAGCACCACTTCTGGTTTTCTGCTGGTTAATTGGAGATAAGTCTCATGGACTCTACTGACTGTGCTGGCTTTGACCCCAATTCTCAGGTTTCAGTCGCCTGAGTAGCTAGGATTATAGGAGTGAGCCACTGGCACCCAGCCAGTAATTCTTTTATTATTATTATTTATTCATTTTTTATTGTGAGAATACCATACAGAGGAGTTACAATTACATGGGCAAGATAATGAGTACATTTCTTATCAAGCATTGTTGCCTCCTCTTTGTTTCTCCTTCCCATCCCTTCCCATACTCCCCTCCTCCCCGCCACCGGATCCGCCCCCCCCCCCACCAAAGTAGTAAAGTTCATTTTTCGACATAACGACTTGTGCATCTTATTGTTGCAATGGGTCCACCTCTATCCCTAGTTAAATGATTTGTTTTTTCCCTTCCCCTCCACAAATTATACCAACATCAAATACAGTGAAAGCACATTACAGGATGGAATAGAAGAAACCCTAGGTCTCCTTGGAACAGGCTGAAATTTTCTTAATAGAGACCCAGAAACACAAGAAATCAAAGAAAGATTGGACAAATGAAATTGCAGACCTTCTGCATGGCAAAGGACATAGCTAGCAAGATCAATAGAAAGCCCATGGATTGGGAGAAGATCCTCACTAGCCATACAACAGACAAGGGTCTCATATCTAAATATGCCTGGAACTCAAAAAAATAAATCCCCCAACAACAAATCTTCAAAGAAACAACTGCCCAATAAATAAGTGGGCTAAAGACTTAAAGAGAAACTTCTCTGAAGAGGCAAGAAGGATGGCCAATAGACACATGAAGAAATGCTCAACATCCCTAGCCATAAAAGAAATGCAAATCAAAACAACATTGAGACACCACCCTCACCCCAGTTAGAATGGCTATAATCAAGAACTCTAATAACAGATGCTGGAGGGGACGTGGACAGAAGGGAACCTTACTGCATTGTTGGTGGGAGTGTAAACTTGTTCAACCACTTTGGAAAGCAGTATGGAGGTTCCTCAAAAGGCTTCACATAGAGCTCCCCTATGACCCAGCAATCCCACTCTCTGGCCAGTAGTTCTTAGGGTAGAAAATGGAGAGTCTGAGCAGGTTGGATGAGCAAGTATTCTTTACTGTCCATGTAAGATTACTTTTACTGCTCCTAGATCTGTAATCTTTGACCTGTGGTTTTACTAATTCCATAGAAAATAACTATCAGCACATACAATGCCATTCTCTGATTGCTTGGGGGAACTGTTCATTGGGATGGACAGAAACAGTTTCTGTGTGACCTGGTTCCTGATGTAGATTAGTAGCACAGCAATGAGTTTTTGGAGTGTTTGCAAGTTAAGGCATCCATTCTGAAGCAAGATTGTCTTGTTCTGCAGGCTAGTGGGAATGTGGCCCACAAATATCCCATAGTATGTTGTATTCTTGAAAACAGAAAATTGTATCCCAGGGTTGGGACTGCTCAACAAGACGATAAACATTATTAATTAATTAATTAATTTTTGATGACAATTCTGGAGCTTGAACTCAGGGCCTGGGTGCTGTCCCTGAGCACTTTTTGCTTAAGGATAATGCTATACCAATTGAACTACAACTCCACTTCTGTTTTGTTTTTTGTGGTTAATTAATTGGTGACTTGAGTCGCATGAACTTTCCTGCTCAGGCTGGCTTTGAACTACAGTCCTAAGATCTCAGCCTCCTGAGTACCTAGGACTATAGGCGTAAGCCACTAGTTCCATGCAAGTTTATAATTTTTACCACAAGAAGAAAAACCCCTATTCACAACTCCTAGGACTCCAGGAGTGGCTTCTCAAGGTGAGCATTATGGCACGTGGCACTAAGGGCTTCAAATCTAATCAAGTGTTGAAAGGGAGACTGAGGATGACTGGTTATATCCTAGAAGTTCATTTTAAGGTGGGGGATGAGCTTGCTGATGTAAAAATTTTCTGTAACTATTCAAATAGGCCTTCATCCAAGAGTCTGTGGGGTTGCTATTTGCCTACTGCTGTTAAGGGAAGGGAAGGTGAGGGCTGGCCAATATTATGGCTTGGTTCCCAAATTAATGACTGGCTGAGTATATTCTACTTAACTACATCCTTTTCTCTACTCACAGAGGACAAACATGAATTTCAGACCTCAACTTTCATCTGAATTGACCATCAATGCCATAAAAAATGAAGTAGCCCTCAAGAGATCTGATCCTCAGCCAATACCCTTCCCAATCCAGACCTAGTTCATCAATCATCCAGAAATAAGTCACTGTCATTCACTGCATAGACTCGGTACTAAGTTAGTGGGGTTAATTTTTACGGTCCTTTAGAGAGAACAAATTGTAAAAAGATTGCGAATTGCAGGAGGAGAGCCACCTCCCTTGAAGCCTGTCCTGAAAGAGCCTGCTGATGAATGTATCTACACTCAGTTTTTCCTTAGTAGTAATTAAAGCTTGTAGCCAACATGGCTGTCCATAATAAAGACTACACTTTCTGGACTACAGTAGGGTCAGTGATATAAAGTCACAAACATACTATGTGAATAGCATTCATGGACTTCTCAAAAGACATATTTTGATGTGGGCCATGTGTCCCTTCTGCCATCTATCCTGTTGCCTAAGAGACAGAGGACCTACCATCATCTATGAATTTAGAAGCAAGAAAGGTGAGCCCAGCCCCCTGACAAGATGAAGTGTCCTTGAAATCCATGTTGAGTATCTGCACCTTCATGTGAGACTGTAATACTGATAGCCTGTTTCAGGCTCAATTGGGATTGCTGTCCCTTCTCACCAAACCCCTCATTGCTGATTCATTCACTCCCCTCTACAGCCTAGAATGATTCATTGGCTGTCGGGCTTCTGACCTCTGGGGCCACTAGCTACAGCTTGCCTAGTGGTTGAAGACTCTGGTCCTGGAGCAAAGCTATCTGTACCAATGCCCCAAGGTTTTAGTGTGTTAGGTAATGTAATGTAGGGAAGACAGTCTTTGCAAAGTGCTGGAAGACTCCATCTTGAAGCTAGTTTCTTGCTGGAGGCTGGTGGCTCATGCCCATAATCTTAGGTACTCAGGAGGTTGAGATTTGAGGATTGAGATTCGAAGCCAGTCCTGGCAGGAACCTCCATGAGACTCTTATCTCCAATTAACCACCAGAAAACTGGAAGTGGCACTGTGGCTCAAAGTGATAGAGCCCTAGCCTTGAGCAAAAGAGCCCAGGAACAGCACCCAGGCCCCTGACCCAAAAAAAAGGAAGCTAGTTTCTTTACCATCCACCTCCTGGTAACTTGTCTTAAAGGACCAAGGCTCGTTAATCCTATAAAAGGACATATAGAGAGGTATCATCAAGTTTTGGAAGTATAATTATTGAACATTACTGTCCAGCAGGGAAGGAACTCAGTCGCTGGGGCTGCCTGTATTCTATGGACAAGTCTTTGAATCTGACTCTCCTGTTGTCTTTCAGCCTCAGCTAGGCCACTGATACTTGTGATGGATACATTGGATTTATCTTTACCTGACAGGCAGGCAGCCAACAGAAGAGCCTGGGGTTCGTCATTGACAGCAAGAACCACACTGGATTGAGAATTGCTACCCAAGTGTGGACAGAGGAAAGGCAAGGCTTGTCATTTGAATGACACTTTTTCCTCAGGTGTTTGCTGTCAGTGTTCACTCTCGCACTTCTCCTGAGCGATGGATGTGGCAGCTTCACCTTGTTTCAAGGGAAAACTGCATCGTGTAGCTGTTTTGAGTACCCGTAGTGTCAGATGTTGTTGTTGTAAATTCATTAGGAAACTGAATGAAGGTTGGTTTTCAAATTAGTAATGTGTGGGTTGACAAATTATGTGAGAATCAGATGAGTAGTTGCTCATGAGAAACCAATTTAAAAAGAGTGGCAAGTAGGGCTCTGCACCTAACAGCTGCAGTACCACACTGCCTCCTATTAGGAGACACCTCTACAGGTCTTTTATCCTGGCTAGCAGCACAGTGTGAAATAGCACCAACACCTCGGCTTCACTGATAATGTAAAAAAACAACAAACCAACAAACAAAACCATTCCTGGCTTGTTCGGGTTTTCCTCCTAAAGAATCTGTTCTGTTTGATGAAGTTATTCCACTCTGCTCTCCCTGGGTGGTTATGGATCCGAACATTCTGCCCACAGCCTCTGAGCAGGTGAGATTACCTTTAATGCTGCTCCCTGGGAATTGTCAAGAGGGAAAAAGCGGTCCGCTCCAAAATGCAGAAGGGTGGCTCAAGGAAAACTTGAACTCCCAGAGATCAGAAGCCTGACAGACAATGCATCATTTTTTCCTGGACAAAAAAATGAATCAATTGTGTCACTAGGCCACTACGTGTAATCAAGATCTAGACTTGAATCATAAATTGTGTTTAAATTACCATTAGCAGGATGTTGAAGCTAGACACCGGGGAAAAAAGGAGTTTCCAGAAGAATATGAGGAAGTGGTCAACTGTGTTCTAAGGATTCTAAGGGTATTCTTTGAAAAATAGCTTGATAATCATACAACTGACTATTAAAATTGAATATGCTTGAGAGACAGAGAGGGCCAAAGAGTCCTTCAATGACCATGCTCAGTCAGACTAGAACCTAGTAGGGACCATTGAAGGTCATTAATCACCAAGATTGAAAAAGAAACTTTTGGTCGGGGCGGGGGGAAGGGGTCAGTCAGTTGTTTTGTTCCATCATACCTGGTTGTGAAATCAGCAATTATTAATTTGTCACTTTCTGGGAGAGGACAAATTGCCATTGTGACTATCCTTCATTGAGTTTTGTTTTTTTAAAATGATGATAGGTGCTTTGCTAATTAAGTGTTTTAAAATGTGCTAACTTTTCTAGGTTACACATGTAATTCCATCATTACCCTCGTAATTCTGGCTCACAGCTGTAATAATAGTACTCAGGAGGCTGAGGTGTGAGGATCTCTGTTCAAGGACAGCTATGGAAGAAAAGACATTTCTGTTATATTGTGAAATTCTGTCTCCAATATAATCAGCAGATAGCTGGGCTGGAGGTATAGCTAAAATGGTAAAGTGTTAGCCAAGCAAATAAACCAACTGTGTGCAAGACCTATAGCTTAAACTCTAGTACTGCCAAAGCAAAAGTGCACCAACCCCCAGAGAGATGACTCCATTCTTTGTAATTGGAGCCCATTGCAATCATCAGAGGAAGAGGACTAATGATTGGGTGAACATGACTGGGAATTTGGCAGGTGAAGAGACATATACTAGAAGTAGATACTGATATCAAAGCCAGGTTATGGGAGCAGGGATAGCAAGCCCTCCTGTATGCTTCTGTTAACATGATAGAAAGTTCTTTATTCTAAACATTAAGAAAGTCATTTAGTTCAATTGGAAGAGTAAACAAAAAGAAACAATATCTAACTATTCTGTCAATAGGCAGCGCACTTGATATTGGGTGATACTCATAAGATGAAATTAGAAGTATAAAAAGGCTATATCATCCAGTCAGCAAGCACAAGAAAATGTACAAAAGACAAAGAAATGTAGAGATGAAGACACATTTCTTTCTATGAAAGAATTTCACTATGTTGCCCCATACTGACTTTGAACTCAAGATCCTTCTGCTCCAGCCTCTTGAGAGCTGGGATTATAAGTATGCATCATGATACCTGACTAAAGAGAATGTGGCTTAGTGGTAGAATGTTTGCCTAGCATGCATGAAGCCATGGGTTCGATTCTTCAGTACCACATAAACAGAAGAAGCTGGAAGTGGTGCTATGGCTCTCAAGAAGCAAAATGCTAACCTTGAGCAAAAGAATCTCTGAGGCAGTGCTTAGGCCCTGGCAAAAAAGAAAAAGAGATATTGCACCTCATTTTTAGTTTTAGGAGGGACTAGGTATGACAAATTATCCTTCACCTTTGAAGTAACATCTTGATGTGCCCTACACCACTAAAAATCACTACACCTTTAAAAAAACTGAGTTAAGAGGCCCCTGAATTTCTATTTGATATATTTCTAGCCCTCTGGCATGCAAACAAGCACAGGGCAGTGGTTACTTTTTGTTCTCCACTCCAATCAGCATTTTATCCACATTATGGATCATATAACATCTTGTGGAAAAGCAGTATGATCAAGAAAACTTATTTATGACATAGGGCTGGAGACTTGAACTCCTGGAGGAAGACAAGGTATGTTGTTGCCAGCTGAAAGCAGGCTTCTTCCAGTGGTCTTTATTCAGAAGGCTGAATAGTTACATACTAAGTACCAAGGGATGTGCTGATTTTCCCAAGCAATGAAAGCGCACCTGGCATAGAAGCAGTAATTGAAATCTCCTTTTAATTAAACTTGCAATAATCCACTGTCATTCTTCAAGTTCTATTTGTCTCCTGTACAGGCTAACCAAATAGGTGAATTAGAAGAATGACATCTTTCAAGTTCTGATGGTAGTGTCAGACCCTGAGAATGCTCTAGAACACGGGCTTTTAGTTTATTACTTTCTTGAATTAGAGAACACTTTACTAGGTTCCATGTGGCTTTTCCAACCACAATATTTGTTACTTCACAGGTGAAGGGATTGATGGAATTCTTCCCACTGCTGAGTGTGGTAGCTACATGTGTGCATTGTAGAACTTGGAAATAATTTTAAGATGGTTCCATGGACTTGAAAATTGAAAGTCCAGTTCAAATACTGCATGGGTTACCAAAAAGCCTTTGTGTGTGTGTGTGTGTGTGTGTGTGTGTGTGTGTGTGTGTGTGTATGGACAGCTTATCTAAGGCTTTTGAAAGTAGTAGCAGAGCTGAAATTTAAAAAAAGAAAGTTAGAATCTCACCCTGTGGGTGGTTGGTTTATAGCAGTAATTAAATTTCTAGGCTTGTGTCTACTTTGTGAGTTGAGTGCGCCTTTTTCTTTCTCCGCTAGTCTGGGGAACCAGTCAATCTCATTACATTTAGGTTGAAAAAGTGCTTGAACATATCATATACACAATCATTCAGCGCCTTCTTTCTTATCAGTGTTTGTTTAGGAGCATCCAACGTTAATAATTATGCTATGGCCTCGCTGTGCACTCTTTGCTACCCAAAATGAAGACATTAATGTCTTGAAGTCTAATCAGGCTGGAGAGGCAATTCAAACAATACCAAACCCAGAATTCATCAAAATGATGTTATTCATCAAAAATGATGTTATTCTACTCTTGGTAGCAAATTCCCTATTAATCCTTTGTCTCCATAGTAATAAACTAAATAGGATATGTACATACACAAAGAAACATATTCCAAGGAATTGGTCCTCATGATTGTGAAGTTCGGGAAGGCTGAAATCCACAGGGTGGGAGGACCAGCTGGACCCCTAGGAGAAGAGATGGTGTAGTTCTAGTCCCCAGCCATTAGGTGGAGCACATGAATGGAAGGGGAGATAAAATCTGACTGTTCTGCTGGAGAAATCCATCTTGCTCAGAATATCTGACCTTTTTGTTCTTTTTAGGTCTTCAATGATTGGGCTAGACACCTACATTCTGAAGAACAACCTCTTTACTAAAAATTCATCAATTTGAATGAAGTATTGCCCAATCATCTACCAAGTTGATATGTAATCACCTTACCTTCATTCTCTAATGTGGTCTATTAACACACGCATACAATTATTTACTATATTCGTGAACAGAAGATATATCTTTATATCTATGGGAATGGTTTTCATTGAGAGTGAACTGAGTAAAGGCTAATCTTTCCCACATCTGGTGCTGAGGCAACTGGCTACACATATGAAAAGAATGATGAGATTGGGGATGGTGGCTCACACCTGTAATCCTAGCACTCAGAAGCTGAGATCTGGAGGATCATGGTTTGAAGCCAGTCTGGGTAGAAAAATCTGAAAGACTTCTTCAAAATAACTAGCAAAAATCTAGGCTGGAGGATTGGCTCCCATGGTAGAGCACAAACCATGCAAGAGGGTAAGGCTCTAAATCCATACCCTTGTAATTGGGGTGGGGGAAGTCTTTTAACATATAACAACTAAAGCATAAACAATAAAACAGTGACAAAAGAGATAAATTAGATTTTACCAAGCTTTAAAACTTCTGTTTTTCAAACAATAGCACGCGCGCGCGCACACACACACACACACACACACACACACACACGATGGGAGAAACTGCTGGGTGCCAGTGGCTCATACCTGTAACCCTAAATACTAAAAAGGCTGATATCTGAGGAATGAAGTTCCAAGGCAGACCAGGAAGAAAAGTCTGTGAGATTCTTATTAACCACCAAAAAGCCAGAAGTGGGGCTGTCAGGTGGCAAAGTAGCTAGCGAAAAAAAAAAAAAAAAAGCTCTGGGACAATGCCCAGACAATGGGGAAAATCTATCAGCAAAGCACCTATGGTCATTTTTCATAATTCAAAGTAATTTCATTTCATAAAATCTTCAAGCAAATACTGAGTCAGCACACCAAGTTTAGATTTCTGCAAGGCTCTGCTTATACTATCTTTTGTTAACCAATCAATATATGACCTTGTTTTAAGGATGCTACTGTTTAAAGTTGACTTATTTAATTTATGTGGTTGAACTCTGGGACATCAGTCCTATAACTCAGATTTCAATGGTGATTATCCAACCTATACTTTCATTTTAAGGCCTTCTTCCACTTAGGGACTCCAGACAACACATCAGCGTTATAGTTGAAGGCCATTTAAAACAAATCACTAATTTAAAAAAACAGGAAAATGTATAAGAACATGGTACTAAATAGTCAAGAAATTAACTCTAGTGTTTTATGGTGTGAGGGCTGTAATGAGATAGACCACGCCTTCTTTTCCTCAGCTTAGAATGTGAATCTCAAGTAAGTCCAATCCTTTACAACTCTGCACGTCTGTGAATAACTATGCAAGCACCATGAGTATGAATTTGGAGTAAAGAGGAACTTTATCAAGTTGGGAAATTCACACATGCAAAATATATGAGTAGTGAGTTTTGATGGTACCAGAAAGAAGTTGAGTGTTTAAAATACATAAATAACTATTATAATAACAAATGACAGGTAACCAATCAAAAATGGGTAAGAGATCTACACAGACAGTTCTCACAGGAATATGAACATGATCAATAAGTACATACATGAAAAGATGTTCATGAACCTAGAGGTATGACTCTCAAGTGGAGTGCCAACCGTGAGTAGACAAACCCAAACAAGAGCACCAGCACTAGGCCCTGGGTTCAAGCTCCAGTACTAGCACACAAAGAATGAGAGAGTGAAATAGATAAGAAGCTCAGAGTCATTAACTCTTGCAGGGGTGAGGAACATCCAGCCTGTGGGCCATCTAAGGCCCAAGAAATCATTTGCTACATGATGGGACAGATATGTGTGATTCCCTTCGGCTGCCCAAGGCCTCTCTTCTTGTATTGAAATTTTTGTATGATGTTAAAAATATTTAAATGACATTTGACAGATTAATGTCTCCTCATTCCTGCAGGGAGATGCCAATCAAAACCAGAGAATACTACTTTATACCCATTAGGATGGCTGAAATGAAAAAGATGATAAAAAGAACAAATGCTGATGACAATGTAAAAAAGTGGAATTCTTACCCATTCAGGATGTTAAACATTGAGTTACCAATTGTTCAGCCATTCTGCTCCAAAGTATATTCTCAAGAGAAATAAAAATGTCTGCCCATGGAAAATTCTGTGTAAAAATGCCCCTAGCCACATCATTCATATCAAGTAAAAATAAAAAACCAACAGAAACAAATCAAGTGTTCAATCATAGATAAATGGATAAATAAATGTTTTGTTGATAGAATATTACTCCAAATAAAAGGGGACAGTGATGATACATTCTTCAATAAAAGTGAACTTTGTAGATATTATAAATAAAAGAAGACATTCCCCAAAGATCACAAATAGTGTGACTTCATTGGAATGTGATGGCTGGAAGAGGTAAATGGAAAGGCATGCAAAAGAGATTTGTGACTGCTTCTGGCTGTGGGGTTAGGGAGCAATGGGGAGTATCTGCTATGGGTCATGTAAGTTTCTTTGTGTGGTGATGAAAATGTTTTAAAGTGGGTAGTACTAATGGTTAGATCATGTTGTAAATATATTGTCTCATTCACTTCTACACTTAGGTGCTTACATTGCATGACCTGTGAGTTCTATTCCAATAATACTGTTAGAAAAAAAATTACATATCACACAACCTAGATGTTCCTCTCCTGCTTATTTCCAAGTTAAAATGTTTACCAAAAATTGTATAAAAATACTGACAACAGAGTGCTGGTGGCTCATACCTATAATTCTAGCTATTGGAAGTCTGAGATTTTAGGATTGGATGGGGAATGTCTGTGAAACTTTTATCTTCAATTAACCAGTAAAAATTCAGACATACAGCTGTGGCTCAAGTGGTAGAATGCCAGCCTTGAGAAAAAAAGCTAAGGAACAGTGCCCAGACTCAGAGTTCAAGCCCAGTACCAACACAAACACACACACACACACACACACACACACACACACATTGACAAAAGCTATATTAGTATCAGCCTAAAATTCAGAATAACTGAAAATGACTGTCAAAGTTGTGGTAAGATTCACAAAGTGGAGTTTTACTCACCAGTTAGCCAGAATCAACCAATGATATGCCAACTGGCACATCCAAGTATCTTGGGCAAAAGATATCTAAACTAGGAGGGAGCATATTGTATGATATATAATTGTGTTTCCCATCCAAATAAAATCATAAATCAGAAAAGCCAATCAACAATGACAGAAAGACAGTTCCTGGGGCTAGTCTGTGTAGGATCAGCATAAAGGCACACACGAGAATTTTCTGGACTAATGGAAGCAGTTTTAAATATTAAACATATTTTTATTTTTAAAATATATTTTATTGTAAAAATACTATACAGAGGGGTAACAGTTATATGAGTAAGGTAATGAGTACATTTCCTATTGAGCATTGTTACCTCCTCCTTTGTTTTTCCCCTACCATCCCTTCCCTCTCCACCTCCCCAACTCCTCCTTCCCCAACCCTGAAGTTGTAAAGTTCATTTTCAACATAGTGTCTTGTACATCTCTTGTTACAATGGGTCAACCTGTGTCCTTATTTCAGCATTTTGTTATTTCCCTTCCTCTCCCCAAATTAGGAAAAATGTATATACAAGATGTAGGGCACCAGAATTAAATACAGTGAAAACAAGAGTTATACCATGGGGGAAGAACATACAAAAGGAACAAAAAGTCACATAGTGCATTATAAATACATTAAAAACAACAGCAAGAAAGATAAAGCCACTTGTTTAAAAACTAAACAAAGATAGGAAAATCACATAGAATAGAATGAAATTGATGTATGTATGAACTACCTGGCATTGCAGTGATTTGTCTCATAAGAGGACATGAATCAATCAAACGAATAAGTAAAGGCTGGGCACTAGTGGCTCACACCTGTAATTCTAGCTATTCAGGAAGCTGAGACCTGAGAATATTGGTTCAAGCTAGGAAGGTGGGAAAGTTCATGAGATTTTTATCTCCAATTAATCACCAAAAAGTTGGAACTGGAATTGTGGCTCAAGTGTTAGAATGCTAGTGTTGGGTAAAAAAAGCCCAGGGAGAGCACCCAGGCCCTGAGTTCAAGCCCCAGTGCCAGAAAATGCACACATGCACACACACACACACACACACACACAGAATATGAACCAGTGGAACAGAGAGGCCCAGAAATGTAATACAATATTTGCATGTGATAAAGATAGTGTTTCCAAACACCAAAATGGATTTTCAAACATCATATGACTCAGTAGCAATCGCTACAATTGTTTATCTCTGGAGAAAAATCACTGCCACTGAAGCAAATTCAAAGCAAGTTTGAAATGATGACATTTGTGTTTCACAGGGTTGATTAGATGACTTTCTGTTTTTGTGTGTGTGTTAGAAAAATGTAACAGGACAGGAGGTGTGGCTTTAATGGCTACAATGGTGAAATCTTGCTTACCAATTGTAAGACCTTGAGTTCAAACCCCAGTACTGCTATAGAAAGCAAAATGAAGTAAATAAGGAAAAACGGATTTTCAAAGGCAAACATAGTAGATATCTCAAGTGTCTGATCACAAACTTGGCTGAAGACATTGTAAAGCACACAAAGGATTAAGTCACTTGTCCTGGATCATAGCTAACTAGAAACAGATTCGAAACAGGATAAAAAATTTTAAATTCCATTCAGTAATATTGATGACAATCATCTTTAAACAAGGGGATTGCTAATTTTATAAAAGCACTCTCTGGGGTGTCTCTTTAAATATGTGTTCTTTAGGCAAAGGATCTATGTAATTCAATGTTTGGAACTCTTCTTTAGTAGGCATAAGGCCTTGGGTTCAGTCTCAACAACAGGGAAACATTTTTGCTTTTCATCATGAGTTTGAGACCAGACTGTGCTAGCACAGTCTCAAAACCAGAAAAACAATAACAACAAAGTTCTTCTCTAGACCTTTTCAAAAAGATTTGAGGCTGTAACTTGATTAAGAAGAAATTTTGCTGAAACACAGTCATTTTTTTGTCATTCCTGGGGCTTGAACTCAGGGCCTGGGCACTGTCCCTGCGTTCTTTGCTTAAGGCCAGTGATCTTTGAGCCACAGCTCCACTTCTGTTTTTCTGGTCATTAATTGGACTTGGTCACATGGACTTTCCTGCCTGGGCTGGCTTTGAACCTCAATCCTCACATCTCAGCTTCCTTAGTAGCTAGGTTTACAGACATGAGCCACCAGTGCCTGGCTCACAATCACTCTTGAATATTCATTTTAGAGTTAACACACATACATACCACACACTACTCACCCACACAGTAGCATATAGTTATTTTTTTTTCTAGATTGTTCAATACAGTCACCAAGAAATCTGTTGAGATGTGTAATTGCTTGGCATTTGCAACTTACTTACAGACTCTCTTAGGTAAGAAAGAACATCTCCCAGTTGGCCCCAGTATGCATGAGAAGCCTAGTATATTGTTCAATCACCATGAACATCCCAACCTGCAGGTAAGTGTTGGCTGAGGCCCATGCTAAGCACAGCTGCCTTCTTTTCTCTATCTCCTAAGGGCAGTGTGAAGCTGCTCTTTTTGCAGAGTCTGGCTCTGATCACCCCTGTGGTCTTGCTCTCTCTCTTCTACAAAGAAGAGAAGGCATTTTGGGTCTCTTTGAGCCACTTCCCTGAAGGTAGAGAACCTGGCTTGGAAGTCTCTTATTGGTCATGCTTACTCCAGAGACTTCTCTGGCTTTTGATTAAATACGTAAAGCACAGGTGAAATTTTAAGGTAGTGAGGCTATTTGGTGAGACTACACAGTCACTGTGGGTGAATATATAACACTACACATTTATTAAATCCTTAGAGCTTTGCAACAAAGAATTGAAATTAAATTTTAAGTGTGTGCAAACTTTTTTAAAATGAGGAGTTTGGAGGAGACCTAGGATAGAATGCTGGTATAAGAAAGAATAAGGGGGAAAAAAGAATAAAGGATTACAAATGTCTGAAACAAAGGAGTATTGGGAAAAGGGGCTGGCCTCAGCAACTCCATGACTCAGTGAGCTCTGCTCAGTGAAAGAGCCTCACCGAAGCACTGGGCTCCAGTTGATGCACCCAGTTTCCCTGGAAACAGGCTTCACAGGTTTAATACTGTTCTATGTCAGTACTGGTGGAACTGACTAATGAACTGGATGGGTGGTGGTGTGTCAGAGTAGCACTTTGCAATATGGAAGGACCCACCTGGCAATGGCTTCTGTGGGAAACATCAGCAGTAACCTGGGCACAGTTTACTATAGACACAAATGGTTCCACAAATGACTTACAGGTAGGTGGGGGTTCATAAGCAGACACATGATCCTCCTCTTATCACTGAGATCACTTCAGAGAAATTCTATCCCAGTAGTAGAGAGCACATTTACAGTAGAGGTCTTGGTTTCTAATATTTTCCTCCAATAAAAGAAGCCAGAGTTTCTTGGAAACATGGTGAATCCTAAGGTAGGGACTAGCAAGATGGGTCCATTGTAAGAAAAATGAAGAATAAGAAAGTGGTAAAATAAAACAAAAGCACATTTATCGAGAGTTATTTATAAGATACAAGAGCCAAGAAGGGAATGTCTAATGGTCAAAGCTGGAACGCCTGGATAATGAAGTAGTCTTAGTATTGGATTATAATCCATTGTACTGATATGATACCTAGGAGTCCATGGGAGACATGACTGAATAAATTATTTAAAATGGTGAAATTGTGCGAAGTGCCCGGGCAGAATAATTCTAAACAACATACACGAATATCCCACTCTGAAGGAGAAGCAATTAGTGTGACTCCTGTTTCCTTAAGTATGCGTTGTGTGTAATGACTCCCTCCAAATAGTGCAGTGTGGAATGTGAGTAAAAGAAGCTTTCCAACACCTTAGCATAACAGTATCAAGAGTGATGTGTCTTCCATGCACTGGGAGCTCACACCTGCAATACTTACTCCACAGAAGACTGAGGCCTGGACAGACAGTGTACAAATCTCCATCTCCAAATTACAGTGAAAAGCCAGGTAGCTGGTATGGTTTAAGTGGTAGAGTACCAGTTGCATAAATACAAGTTTAAACACTAGTAGCTGAAAAACAGAGTGACATGTCATAATGAAAGTGTGTGTCTTTGCTTGATACAATGAGATGAAAATGCTATTTCATCCTCTGTAGTCTTTCTGATAAAGAACAACAATGCAATAATCAAGAAAAAAACATGGAAACATCAGACAAATCCCGGAAGAAGACTTCTTATTCTCCTCTTTTCCTTCTCCTCCTTCTCCTCCTCTTCCTCCTTATTCTTAGGTTTGAACTCAATGCCTTGTGCTCTTTCACTTGCTTAGTTGGTGCTCCATCACCTGAAACATGACTTCAGCTTGACTTTTTGCTCATTAACTGGAGGTGAGTCAGACTTTTCTATCTGTGCTGGTTTTGAATTGAGATCCTCGGAGTCTCAGCCTTCTGAGCAGCTAAGAGTACAGGTATGATCCATTTACCAGTGAAATTATTCATTAATAAGAGATCAACTAGATACAATTAGTAAGGATTTTGAAGATTTGAACCATACAACTAAACTATTATTGATTTAATGGACAAAGAATGTGTACTTCTTTCGGGCATGTATAGAACATTTTTTTTAATAGTTAAGCACAGATTGGGTTAAAAGTATACTTACCAATTTACCAAGAATCTATATCCCAGTATCTTACCACAAGTAAATTAGAAATCAATTGTAAAAGGAGGAATAAAATGCAACAATATTAGTAATTAAATAACATACTTGTAAATAACCCTTGAGATAGAAAATAAAAATGAAACTTTCAAATTAAATTACAACTAAATATAATAAAAATTTCTTATTTCAAAACTTTTTAAGGAAAAAAAAACTAAGAATGAAGAGCATAAGAATGAAGAAGTACAATTTTAAAAAAACTACATACTATTGTATGTAGTTTAAAAATAAAAAAACCCTGAAAGTACAATTGTCTATTCTGTTAATGAAATTTAAATCAAGCCAGATGCTACTTGCTCACACTGTATTTGTAGCTATTCCAGAGGCTAATATCTGGAAAATCACAATTTGAAGTCAGCCCTGGCAGAAAAGCCCATGAGATCCCCTCTCCAAAATAACCAGGAAAATATTGGCAGAAGTATTGGCTCAAGTGGTAGAGCTCTAGCTGAGAAAGAAAGCTAAGCAAATGTGAGGTCTTGAGTTCAAACCCTTGTATAGACAAAATCAAAACAAAACAATCAGTGACAACAAAACTAAATCAAATGGGAATAATTTGGAAAAATCCTTAAGTGTTAAGGAAATTAATTCAGTATTTCAAGATTGTCCCACAATAGGAAATACCAAAGATGTCCTTTTCTCATTATCTATAATTATTTCAGCAATGTGTGGGTTTTAACTATTTGCCCTTTGATAAATTTTTTAAAAGACTCAATGAAATTTTCAAGTATAAATTCGACTTCTTTTTAGTAGAGGAGTTTTTTTGTCTATGTCTTGGTCTTCAAAGTCCTACTTTTACACACATTAAGTCCAGCCTCTATCTTAGAGAATTTTAACAGTGTTTTTACATACAGGGGTGGGCAGCTAAGCTTTTCACCTTAACCTTTTATATAAGGGTGTCACGATTTTACCCATTTTTCCCCTCTTCCTTGCTCGTGGGTATTTTTCATGCTTCTAGAGATTTCTCAGATGAGTTGAGTTACTTAAGGAAGTGTCACCTCCTCCCTCTGCTTTTTCAAAGGGCTGACTGATTATTGTGGATGTTACATGAGTACTGCAATAATAGAATCTAAGGAGGCACTGTCTCAGGGAAGTGTGGAGGTATGTGAAATGGGGTGCCCTAGGGTAAGAGGACTTAGAGTTGAACAGGCCCTGCTTCTCTCCTTCCTGGTTCTGTTAATAGAAACCCAAGTATGAGATCTCATGGTCTTTGCCAATGGTGGAGATTAGGGAGGGCAGAAAACAAAAGCCAAGGCAATTTACCTTTCAGAAGACAGGTTGGAATTGCTGTTATAAATCTTGTGAGATCATAAGCTTCCTAAATTTGTTGTGATGTATCTCTTCTTAAAATTAATATTCAAAGTTTAATCAATAATATATGTATATGTTCATAGGATATTATATGGTTATCGTGCACATATATGTACAAGATACATTTATTGCAGTGATCAAAAGACTAATTGGTATTTCTATCTTCTCTAATGTTTACTATTTCTGTATCAAGGACCTTTGCATACTTTAAAAGTTGTTGTATACTCTAGTTTATTCTACCATGTTATTCTAACAATAGAATTAATTTCTTCTATCTGTTTTGGTACCCATTTATTTAGTTTCTATATATCCCCCAATCTCCTCTCCTTTCTAGTCTCTGGTGATCACTATTTGATTATTTCTGAAATAAGAGTTTTAATTCTTGGGTCCAGTTCCAGAATTTCCACATGTCAGGTTCAGACACTTGTCCCTAAGTATTAAAGTGACACTTGATTTTTTAAGAAGAATATTGGGTAATCAAACTGTTTTGCAGATGTTTACAATGTTCCAATGATTCTGGTATTGGGATTTACATGGTGGTTTTCTGAATGGGTGAAAATCTTGTTTTGAAGAAGTGTGATCCCACACAAATTGGAAGCAAATTTGGAGCCTTATCCCAGAACTTCTCAAGCAGAAATGGTGAGATTTAAAGCATGCTGATGTCCATATATCCTGTTACAGACTCTAGTTTAGTTGTTCTAGAGTGTGGACTGGATGACTGGAATTTAAAATTTGACACAGGGCTGGAAGGTAGCTCAGTGGTAGAAGGCTTACTTAGCTTATAGGGCAGGGCTCCTTCAAAAAAATAAGTAAGAAAGAAAAGCGTAATCAAAACTTGCCCAGTATTGAAATGAACTCTAGGAAATAGAAGCAAGAGATTTTTTAAAACAAAACAAAACAACAAAAACACCTCCCTGGTGTAGCTAGGGTTGCAAACTGTTGTCAAAATGTTCTTTTAACATATTTTCAGTTTGCACTCTTTACAAACCTTGGCAGACTGTTACTGGCCTGATACCTTTTTTGGCAGACTATTTTACAGTGCATCTCATGAAGAGATTTGATTTCCTTTTGTACCAATCTTAAAGATCTAGCCTATCAAAAAAAAAACCCAAAAACAAAAAACAAGGCATGTCCCTTGCTCAAGAGAAGTAAATGGAATGTTCTTAGGGTGGAAGAAAAAAACACAACTAAAAAGTACATCATTTGAATTGGCCCCATATGGTTCAGTTACTTCTCAATATAGCACGATTTCTTTTTAATTTAATGGATTTGTTACAAATTTCCTGAAAAGCTTTTTTTCCAGAAGGAGATCATGAATTAGCAGCTCAGCGGTCTACTGAAGAAGTCATTATATAGCAAGCCCCAAGCTGAGATAATCAAATAATAACTGGCAATTTATAACTTCTAAAGTAATATTCTTAAATATGGAAATGTGAGAGGGAATACTGGTGAGCAGCAGCACTACCATGGAGATGATTATTTTTTTGAAAAAAACATCAAAATACTTCTTTCCTTAGTGGCCATTGGCCTTTGCCTTTGAGATATGTGGGCATTATTGCATCAGTCCAATTAGTTTCTTCTTCTCTAGTTTCCTCTCTGGGGCCCTGTAATGCAATGCACAACCTTAGAGTCTCTGCAGGAATGTTTGATTTCCTTAATAGGTGAAGAGTATGAGGAAAGAAGTGTGATAATGTAAATTATACCATGGTGGGTGTTAAGGATATTCCATACTGTCAATATGAAGTATCCCATGAGAATATTTGTGTTTGTAGAATTAATCACTTCATTGATTATAGCAATTTCCTGAAACAGTTATGTTAAACCAAAATTGAAATCTTGGGACTTGGTAAGGCTCTCAAATTCTCGTTGCTTTCTAGGTAACATTTTGAGAGCTTTTGGTTTGAAATGTAAGCTTTTTCTGTAAAAATTGATGATTGGGATTCCATATGTGATAGACTGCAACTAGATATGTAAGAAATTTTAATCTGTCAAGGAAAGATTGCTCATGCTCAAAACCATCTCTTCTACCAAGGTTGCTGCTGTTTGACTTTACTCCAGAGTAGATCCTACCAAACCCACTTTTAAACCATCAATTTTAGGCATGCCTGTGGCGTTCACTAATAATCGTCTCTAATTCCAATTGAGAAACTGGATTCCAGAGAACTGAGTAGGGAATGCATAGCTTTTTTCTTCTTCTTTGTGCCACTACTGGGGCTTGAACTCAGGGCCTGAGAGCTATCCCTAAATGTTTTTGCTCAAGGCTAGTGCTCTACCAATTGAGCCACAGCTCTACTTCTGGGGCTGTTTATGGTTAATTGAAGAGTCTCACAGGCTTTTGTGCCCGACTGGCTTTGAACCAAAATCCTCAGATCTCAGCCCCTTGACTAACAGCTAGGATTATATGCATGAGCCACCAGCAACTAGGTAAGGGTACCTTTTTAAATCACAATATTGAGTCCTCCTACGTACTTAGGGAGGTCTTCAAGCACCTGGCATCTTGGAAGAGGGCATCTGTATGAAGTTATCCTTTACCTAAATTTTCAGACCCATTTACCTCCAGAGCATTTCCCGTGTCTCTTGGAAATATTTTATAACTTGTGCCTCAGGCTTTCCATCTGTAACATGGAAGATAATAATTGCATAGAGGTCATAAATTCATTGTGGGAAAGTTAAGTTACTTAAGAAAGGCAGTCTTGAAGCAAGGCTTGTAGTACGTGTGAGAGTCAGTATGTGTTAGCCCATAAAAAAGGTACTGGGTTGTTCACTTTCATGAGGAGATTCATTTTCCAAGATCCCGAGGGAGTCTCTGACTGTTAAATTTGCTTGCATCTGCAATATTTGGTGTCTCAAGCACAGATCACTCCATTTTCTCCATTGGGTTATTAAGTGTTCTTATGCAGAAACGTAAAATCTTTGGTCCATAGCCACTTAGTTTAATAATAAGCTTGTTACTTCAGGTAATCTCTCCTCAAAAACCTCTCACTTTGCATGGCTTGAGTTTCCAGCACCTTCCCTGTGACCAAACCAGGCCCCAGGGAAGAGCAGAGGGACTTAGTTTAAATGGGGGAAAGAAGGGAGCTTGCTAAGCAGAAGAACATCTGAGTGTGGAAAGTCATAAAAGGACAAGTACCTGGGAAGACAGGAAAGGCATAAAGGAATGGGGCATGCTTGCCCTTGTTAGAGTTTCCATAGGTATAAGTGAAAGGTAAGATGTATAAGTATTCATGGATGTATAATAATTAACTAAGCCGGCACCAGTGGTTCATGCCTGTAATCCCAGCTACTCAGAAGGCTGAGATATGAAGATCAACGTTGAAGATCAAAGTTGAAGCCTGGACAAAGAGGTTAGTGAAACTCTTAACTCTAATTAACAAGCAAAGAGATGGAAGTAGGGCCGTGGCTCAAGTGGTACAATGCTAGTCTTGAGGAAAAAAGCTAAAGGACAGTGCCCAGGCTCTGAGTTCAAGCCCCAGTACCAGTACAAAATAAACAAAAATAGCCTAGCAACAAGCTAGAATGGGATCCAATAAATTGTGACAGGGTCACAGCCAGGAACAGTAATGACCTTATTGACAAATCATAATTATGAAAAATCACAGAAGCAACTTTTTAAAGCCAAAACCAAGTATTTCTTTGGCTCCAAGGATCAAGAAATTTCTGGTTGTATGTCTTCACATGTCCATGTGCTGAGATTAGCAGCTGGATTTGAAGGGCAATGCTCTGTAGATATGGTTATGTGATACAGAAATTCTCATTTACCGTAATATCTTCCCCCTGCCACATCAGATAATTTGGGAAGGAAACCCAGGATAGATTTTGGGTATCTGGTGACCCATCTCTGTTTGTCCCATGTTTTAGTAAAAATCTCTCTTTAATTGGAGCCAATTTAACTCTACCTTTTCTTGACAGCCAGTAGGGCCAAGATGGCATTAACTCTGGCATTCAGCTTAAGTTTTAAATGCTTGTTATGTTTCTGTGACTGGAAAAGAAACAGACATAATAAAACCTTCTCATTCTCAGGAAACTTTTATATGATTGCCAATGCATGACTCAAACAGCTCTTTTCAGAAGGAAAGATTTGTCCCCGCCATGGGACAGGACTCAGATCAGAAGATCATGGAAGCCTGGTGTTGCCAATGTGCATTGCTGCTCTTGTCCTAAATATCTTTGAGATTTACTTTCCTTACCTGGGTAAAGGCACTGCAAAAGCCAGGTTGGAGGAGGAGGATGGAGGAGGGAGTCTTAGCCAGGCTACAGATATACTTGGAGAGAAGCAGAATCCCAGAATGAACAACTGTGAGCCAAGCCCAGACAGACTTTTGGTGATCTCCAGGTGAATCACTACTGACCTTGAGATGACTGTTTTTTCCATTGCAAAAGGAAAGAAATAATACCTGCTCTTCAGGGTCACCTTGAGATTAGATGCAGCCCATGTTATCCACCTATTGCATAGTCAGTTCCATAAAGGCACTGGCTGCATTTCTTTCTTTTTATTACCATGAACCTAGCTTCTCAGGTGGCACCATGTGTGCACAGGAATTTGGTAAACACTGCTTAAATTGCTAGAGTAGGGAAGTACCTAGTATGTATTCTGACATTTAAAAGTAGTAGACATTTTATTGTCATATTTTATTACTTTTATCACTTCTAGTTTTGAACATTTATGACATTGCTAAAATTCAAATGAAAAATTAATAAAAACTAAGAAATATCTTGGCTGGATGTTTTGGCTAATAATTGGCACCCTAGAGATCAGGAGGACTATACTTCAAGATTAGGGTGAATTTGTTAGATCCCATCTCAACCAGTAAAAATCTGGGCATCATGATATATACGTGTCATTCCAGCTACATGGGAAGCCTGAATAGAAATGCTGCAGAATGGGAATATGTGTCAGCATAAATAGGCCCAAACTGAAATTTTATTAAAAATGTAACGAAATGGGAGGGAGGGAATTTGTAGATCAAGTGGTAAAGCAAATGGAAAGTTCTGAGTTTAAAGCCAGTATCAAGAAAAAAAATGTCTTCAATTGCTCATGCATTATCTATTAGCTACTGTGTTAGGAGATAAGAAAACAGGTAAAAATTGGTTATCTCTTCATGAGAAGGAAGAAACAGGGAGGAGAGAAAGAAGAGGGAAAAATTAAAAATTTTAGAAAAAAAAGTCTTACCAATGGGCCATGTTGAGGCTGAGCCCCATGGTCTTGGATCAGCCTAAGTTTTTCCTGGTAAGTAACCCTGGCCCAAGTGTCCAGCTATGAATAATTTGCTAAGCACACGCTCTCAGGAGAAGTTGGGAATTCTAGAAGGTGTGATCAGTATACAATTTGGAGTGCAGATCCAACCTCAGCCTGACTTGGTGAGTAAAATTTAAAGTAAATCCCAGCCTGTGTCTGGTCCATCTCGGAGCAAGGATTTAGAGTCTTTATACCTCTGCTGTACATAGTGATGAAATCAGCACTACTCAGGATCATGAGGCCAGGAGCTGTGAACCTCCCAACCATTTCAGCAGCTCAAATGCCATCCTCTGCACAAGGGCATAGGTGGGAAAAGAAGCCATCTAGGGAGAGACAGAAGAATGGAAATAGAGCCATCAGGGATCCATGCAAGTCTGGGTGGGCACCTCTACCCCTGATATTGATGCTGCCTTGAATCAGAGTTCTCAGAGCCCAGTTCTAACACCAAGTTTCAACTTGCCCTGAATTGACTGGGAAACATCGCAGAGTGAATGATGCTGGATGAACCTAGGTCTAACTGTCTTCTTGGCCTGTTGGCTGCATGATTCCTGAAGATTGGGCATGAAGCGCTGTCTGGGAATCTTCAGGGCATGCCAAGGCTCTTGCAGCAAAAAGTTTCTCCAAAGCTTAAGGAAGGTGAGGCCTCCTTGGGGAGGGATGCTGGCTAAACTACAGACTAAACAAATGGAGGGAAAACTGTCTTTGAAGAAGCAAAAGGTGCAGCAAGGAGCATCCTACTATGACCCCTTGAGTCTGCTTGTCACAAGCTTCCCCTATGAACCTCATTCACCACCTGTGAGCCTCCATACAAGCTTGGCCTGTAGGAAGGCTGTGGTTGAAATGTATCCCTAAAAAAGCCCTATATTTGAAATGTAATCTCCAAAGGTGTCTGTTGATGATATTTGGGGGTGGAGGCCCTTCAGAGGGGTAATTAGGCTTAAATGAGATTGGTCATAAGGAAGGGGGTCGGGTGGTTATAAAAGAACTGGATGCCAGTGGCTCAAGTCATTGAAATCTGAGGATAGAGGTTCATAGCTACCCAAAGGAAAGAATGTCCATGAGACTCTTATTTCCAATTAAATCTCAAGAAGTTGGAAAGGGAGGTGTGACTCAAGTGGTAGAGCATCTGCCTTGAGTGAAAAGGTTAAGGGACAGTGCTTAGACCCTGATTTCAAGCCCTAGTATCACACAAAAATGAAGACGGAAGAGGAGGAAGAAGAGGAGGAAGGGGGAGGAGGAAAGATGAGACGGAGGAAGAAGAGGAGGAACCAGTGCCAGCAGCAGGTGTTCAGACTTCAGCCTCCAGAAGCATGAGCCAAATAAACTAGTTCTTATAATTTAGCTGTTGTTATATATTTTTGATGACAAAAGAAGGTGGAATAAGATACAATGACATAGGGAAATCCTTGCATGCTGTTTCAAGTGAGAGAAACCCTGATATCGTCCAACTTTCACAAGAACTGTGCAAAGCCCTACCGTGTATTTTATATCTCACTAGGCTGGAAAGTCCTATGGGAAAGGTAGAAGAGTTGCTCCCCCCCCCCCCGCCACCAACATGTAATCATGGATGGCAGCATGCCTAACCCAGGACATAAGATACCAAGGGGGCAAGCCTTTCAACTCAGTCAAAAACACTCTTAGACATGAGCCAGATGGCCCACGCCCGTATTCCTAGCTACTTAGAAGGCTGATGATATCTGAGGATTGTGGTTCTAAGCCATCCCAGGCAGGAAAGTTTATGAGACCCTTATTTTCAATGAACTATTGAAAAGCTAGAAATAGAGTTTTGGCTCAAGTGGTAGAGTACCAACCTTGACTGAAAAAGCTAAAGGACAGAGTGCAAGCCCTGAGTTCAAGTTAGCACTGGCACATTTGTGTTTTATGTTAAGAACATTTTACCTTCAAAGAGCTTGGTATTGGCAAAGTCATTCTTTGAAGTGTTAACTGAAACATCAAATTATAAGTGTCATTTGGGTTTCAATTTTTTGGTAATTTCTAATAACAAATAAGAAGCAATTCAAATTCTAATATGGGTTGAGGTTTTTAGTGGAGCTTGAGGATACATTTTTATTTATTTATTTATTTTTGAGAGGGGGATTTCTATGTACTACAGGCTATGAACCAGGGCAATGAACTCATGAACCTCCCATCTCTAGAATTATAGGCATATGCCATTATACTCAGCATCAGTAACATGTATGCCGGAGTGCAGGGTCCTTTCCTTACTGAATAGCTAGAGAAATATGGCACATCTCCAGTGCAGCTGGTTTCTGCAGATAGTCTAAGAGCTGGTAATAATATATTTGATCCAGGTCACACCGACTGATGAAAAACAGAAGTAATATCTGCTAATTGACAATCAGTGGACATAACTTTCCAGTGTGTTCTTTGCATATTGCCACCATCTCAGGATATATCTGACATTTTATCTTTGACTTGGTTTTTTTTCATCTAATGATTATTTGTTTTCTGTGGTCAGCCCATTTAATCATAGTTAATTAATATCATTTAGCTAAGATGTTCTAATTTTCACAATGCCAAGGGCAAGGAACAATCCTTCCTCACCCTTTTGTTAATTGGGGCATATTTTTATTAGCACATTTATCATATTAAGATAAAGTCCTCCTACTGTGGCTTGTGTTTTCTCACTGATTCTCCAGCTCATTAATAGCCAGATTTTTCTACATACCTCCATCTTTTTGTGTTATCTTGTAGAGTGCCTGACTAAATAGCTGTGGTTGATTCCACAAACTGGGCAGGGCTTACATTACCTAGTCAGCCCAGAACAGAGATGATAATTATTGAGAACCCCTTGAGACAAACTATCTCTGTGGTTGGAAACCCACCCTGAATGGTTTTGATGTACAGTAGAATGAATTGTGTATTTTATCAATGAATAAATAAGAACAATGAAATCCAATAATGAAGGGTTTATGTAGTAGACAACACATATAGTCTCTAAAAGAGAAGATGGGATATGCGTGAGTAGACACAGAAATATAACAGAAAGAAACATATGCTAATTATGGTGAGAATAATATGCTAGATATATAGATTAAATTCAATTCCTTCAACACACCAATCTCCAACATTTCTAACCATGAAAGTGCAAGTGTATAGTACAATATAAAAATGGTACATTGTTGAAAAGATATCATTTACAAAAGCAAAAAGGAAAAGAAGGAAACTTACTACAAAGGTACAACTCCATCTGGGGAAAAATGTCTCTGCTGCAAATGTTGTTGCCTTAGTTGTCCAATTTTAATTAAATATATCATCTCTCCAAAGGTACACGCACTATATTAAATTTTTACATTAGTCATTAAAGATTTAGTTTTAGAGTCTCACTCTTGACAGAACAATCTTCCAAGTATTAGATTTTACTTTTCAGTTTAAATTATTCTCTCTTCTCTTCTTTTCCAATTTAAGTTACTTATTTGCAACAAAACACTCAGCAAAAATGTAACCATTTGAATTAATAAAGCATGAACTCTGGAGAATGTAGCCCTCATGCTGTGTGTGTAATGAAATCTATTTCTCTTTGATGATCTCAATTAAGAGAAGTTAAGAATTGGGAGTGTGACTTTAATGATTTCTTGATGTATCTGCCTTTCTTTGGCAGAGAGGAAAAGCAAGCATGAGGTTTTGTTAGGATTTCTAGTTTCCTTAGCATCTTATAATTGGAGGGAATGGTTGGGGGTACCTCAGGGCAGAGTACCAAGCATTAATCTTTGCAACAAAAGAATGGACCTATTTTGTTCCTGTCACCTATTGTGTTACACTTATTATGTTATACAAACCATAGAGACAAAACAGCTATTGTTCAGTGGTGGGGGACTTTGGCTGGGGTAAGCTGAGTAAGTTCCTCTGCAATGTGTGATGTTGGACAGTGCCTGGATGGTAATCAGCTGATAGCTGGTTGGGTCTGCAGAGGGTCAAGGCTGTGTGCATTCCCATGATTGGTCCTTTGGGACAAATGAATGAACAGACTGAAAGCTTTAGTTCCGCCTAGATTCTTTATCTCCAAGTCACAACAAAGACTCTACCAATGATAGTTAGACTTTTCACATGAAGATACAAGACTTCAAGAGATGGAACATGGAAACTTCCACTTTCACTTCCTTCAGGTCTGTCATCCCCCAAATGGGTGCAGTGTCATTATGCAACTGGCCTGAAGCATCCACAAAAGCCAACTCAGTTCAAAAAGCAAGTATAGAGCTGGCTTCTGATGGAAGGATGTGTGTGGCTGCCTTGAATCCAGCATATCCTCCTTTAGTCCATTTCCCATTAGGGCAGATGTCTTAGTTATCCTTTATTGTCTCCAGTAGCATAGAAATCCTGGTCCCTTACAGGGCAGCCAAAGTCCAGTCACCTTAATTTACACTGTACTAGACAATGAAGACTAGATTCAAGATTTAATATCTACTTCTGTTAGTGCCAGGGACATCCTTCAAAATCCTTAATTAGGGAACCCTGATTAGGTATTATTCTTGAATGTCTATAATAAAAATATATTGCCTGGTTTCTTTATCTAAATATAAACAAGGTTTAGTGAACTTATCTCAGATAATTCATTGTGTCTTCTGAAGGAAAGTTCTGTTCTACTATCTTGAAGAGAAGTAACAAAAATCTGAGTTATTCTAATATTGATTAGATAATTCATTGTGTCTTCTGAAGGAAAGTTCTGTTCTACTATCTTGAAGAGAAGTAACAAAAATCTGAGTTATTCTAATATTGATTATACATGCACTGAGTGGTTTAGCATGTTTCCTTTTTATGTGCCAGGCATTGCTTTAGGTCCTAGAAATCTATTGTTTGCAAATGATGTTTTCATAGAGCATCTGTCTCTCAATTCAGCCATATTGGCTCAGCTACAATAATGTGTAGGGAAGAAAATTAGGAAGATGCTACATGAGTGATAACTGTGGGGGCTAGAATAGGCCATTATTTGTGTTGGTGTAATATCTCCTAGCATCTAGCATTCAAACAAAGTTGCTAATGAAGTAGGGGAAGCAACCATGTGGCAATAGGCAAAAAGAACATTTTACTGGGGAAAAAATAAAATAACAGCACAAAGTTCCTGAGCAAGAAATGCATTTTTCCTATTTGATTAGTACAAGGTAGTTAAAGCCGAATCAGGGAATTAGACAACTATTGGTTATTAAATGCTGTGTAACAAATGATCCTCCAACTTGGTGAATTACAACAATGATATTAGTAATTTTATTATGTCTCAAGAATTCTGGGAGTCAGCATTCAAGATGTGGCTTAGATTCTGGCTCAGGTTCTGCCATTACCTGAGCATTTTATGGAGACTGAGGATCCACTGCCTAGGAAGAAGGGAGAGAGTCAGTTCCACTGAGAGAACTTGTGGGAGAGGATACAAATCTGATCTTTTAAGGAAATGTAATCTCTGGGTTGCTGCGTGGCTTAGAGTTTGGTGAGCCACAACCCAGTTAGGATTTTAGTACAAGCTTAATAGGAATCCTTGGTACATAGGGAGGCAGCAATGTTCATGTTTATGCTTTTAGAAAGTTACTGTGGGTGACACATGAAAGTGACTGTGAATTTCAAGATGGGGAGGAAACTGAGGATGAGAGGTTGCTACTGATATTGCCCAGAAAAGAATACATTATGTGTATGTCAGCATGTCTTTTGTCCACCGATATAATATTTCCATTTGTAGCATGTTTAGAAGTTTTATCCAGTGTGACTGACTTTTGAAGTGAATCTGATTTAAGAACCAAAAACTAAAGATTATTCCTTGGTCTGGAACAAGTGGATGAATGGTATATCCTTTGCTGACACAGAAAAGACAGAGTAAAGGGCCAATTGAAGTTATATGGGGACTGAAATTATTGCCTCAGATGCGTCCAATTTAGTACCTGTTGAACAGAAGGCATTCTTTTTTTTAAAATTTTTTATTGTGAAAATACTGTACAGAGGGGTTACAATTACATGAACAAGGTAATGAGTACATTGCTTTTTTGGGGGGGGGGGTCCAGTCGTGGGGCCTGAACTCTGGGCCTGAGCCTCAGCTCTTCAGCTCAAGGTGAGCGCTCTACCACTTGAGCCACAGTGCCACTTCTGGCTTTTTTTCTTTTTGCTTATGTGGTGCTGGGGAATCGAACCCAGGGCCTCAGGCATGCAAGGCAAGCGCTCTACCACTGAGCCACCTTCCAAGCCCAGGAGTACATTTCTTATCAAGCATTGTTGCCTCCTCCTTTGTTTTCCCTTACCAACCCTTCCCATCCTCGCCCTGCCCTGTCCCTCTGTCACTGCCCCCCCCCCGAAAGTTGTAAAGTTCATTTTTCGACATAACATCTTGTACATCTCATTGTTGCAATGGGTCCACCTGTATCCCTATTTAAACAATTTGTTTTTTCTCTTCCCCTCCCCAAATTATACCGACATCAAATACAGTGAAAACAGGGGTTATGCCATGGGAAAGGGACATATAAAACAACAAAGAAATCATCTTATAAATATGTTAGAAACAATAACAAGAAAGAAAAACCATTTGAGTCCTTATCTTGGGGTTCATTTTGCCTAACATCAACTTAGCTGACCATTTCTGCTTGTCTCAGACATATGCTAGTTATTGCAAATAAGGGAAACCACAGGACCTATGTTTCTTTGGGCCTGGCTTACTTCACTTAATATAATTTTTTCCAAGTCTTTCCATTTTCTAACAAATGGGACAATGTCATTTTTTTCTCCATCAGAAGGCATTCTTCTAACAGTGGTCAGTGTGTTAGCAACTCACTGGTAAGCCTGACATGACCTTGAAGAAGTTTTGATTGGCCAAGTACTGCTGGTTCACGTTTGTAATCCTAGCTATTCAGGAGGCTGAGAGTCAAGGATCAAAGTTTAAAACCAGTTGTGGCAGAAAAGTTGTGAGACTTTTATCTACAATCAACCACCATTTTACAAGCCCTGAGCTAAAAAGCCAAGCAAAAGCATAAGACTCTAAGTTTGAGCCCTAGGACCAGTGTGCATGCTCACACAAGTGCACTCTTGTTCACACACACACACACACACACACACACACACACACACACAGAGTCATAGCATTCCCATCTCATAGAAGATTCCAGAAAAAGAGAAACTTGAGCTATAGTCAGAAAAAAAAGACAAAATGTCAGGATGGGCAAAGATGCCCATTGCCCTATTTGAAATCCTATAGTAGAATACCGACAACTATGTGCATATACAGATTGGTCGGATTCTACACCTTATAAAGGTGGTTGAGTATGTGACTATTTCAAGAATATCATAGGTAATCCCTAAGAAGCTGTGACTGTACAGCATATTAGTGGTCCTTTAGCTTTTTTATGGAAGCTCAGAAGGCTCCTCTCCCATTCTGCTTTACATTTCAGTTATATCTTCATTCCAGTTATCACTTAATTTATTGTCATGATTCTTGATCTAAGTTCATAAAGCGAATTGGCACTCCCTTCTTCTACATTGACATGTCCAACTTAAACTGATTGAGCACTTGCTATATACCAGGCACTGCTAAATATTGGCGATCAGTACTGACATTGCAGGTGTAGATCACGTCTGTCTGGCATAGCTAGGAGGGTGGGCAGAGGCCTCAATATTGGAGATACCATAGTCCAGAATTATCACTTGATATCAAGGCCTCATCTTCAATGTTCTTATCTGTCCATCTTTTTCAGACAGGCTACATTTGGATGGAAGAAGGTGGCAGCTTTTCTGATAGAAGGGCCTGAGCATCCAAGAAGTTGCCCACAGACACCAACTAGAAGTTGAGTTTTATTACCAGGAAGATATGTGTACATACAGACTCCAACAGCAAGTAAGTCTTTGCCGGTCAGCTATCTTCAGACTGAAAATTCTCCTCATGCTCTCCCTATCTCTTCAAGACCCAGAGATCCCAAGTCTGAAAGATGCAGCACACACATGCACTCTGTATCTTAGCTCCATGAGCCATTTTTCCCAAGGTCCAAATCATGCTGGGTTACAGCTGCTAACCTTACCAAAAAGGTCATAGCAATGTTTGTTCATCTTACTTAGTACTGGCTTTAATTGCCAAGAGTAACTCTGCTCTTGCTCTCTGCTTATTCCTTCTATATCTGAGCTCATCGTTACTGTCCAGGCTTCCTAAGTTCTGGCTTCTTCATGGGCTGCAACATCAAGAAAGGTGTATCTGTTGAATAAGAATTCAGTTTCAGAGAAGACAAATTCTGCTTCCATTAGAAATAGATAGCAACTCATATCAAATTGTTGTTAATGAAATAAGATTGCCTTAAGGATTCATAAAAAGTTCAAATAGGTCATCTGTATAGATGCTGGACTCTGTACCTTCAGGGTCATTGGATGAATGGGTTACTATATGGCAGAACTTCCTACTTTTCCCAGATCATCCACATGATCTGAAGACAAGTTCAAGGACTCTTGGAAATAACAAAGTATGTGAAATTCTCCTTAAAATGACTACTTATTTGTGTCCATTGTTATTTCCCTTGCCTTCTCCACACAAACACTAAAAGATGCCTAAAAGTTGTCTTGCTCCCCACCAGGAAAAAGGCAGCCATATGCAAGCCAGGAAAAGTCCTTCCAGGGAAACAAACAAAGTTGATTTGACATCAGAAAATCTGGTACCAGACTTTCCAGTCTACAGAATTGTGAGAAACAAGTGTCCATTATTTAAGTCACCCAGTTTATGGTTTCTTGTTGTAGCAACTTAAGCTGACTAAAACAATACCTTTCTTTAAGAAGTTCTATTTCAGTGAAAAAAGCATCTATTGGATAATAAAAATCCAATCGAGCAAATGGTCTGTATTCATTTGTGTATGCAAATCCCATAGAAGTGTTGTGAGGACTTCAAGAGACTAAGGATTCCTCACTAATACAAAACCCAATGTTTAGGCTCCTGTTATCATTGCTGGCTGTTTATTTCAGAAATTATGATCCATACCCATTAGCAGAAGGAGCTGTAGTGAGTTCAGTTTTAGTTCTTGACCAGCTGCCCAACATCCTCCTCAGCAGGGTAGGCGTTCTTAGTAGCCTCCCTTAGATGTTCTACCTCCAAGGACCTGTGAGGAAAAGTTCCTTGTACCCAGTGTGCCTCCAAATATCATCCTTTGTCATTTCTAATGAAATATTTTAGAGTTTCAGGATTTTCCAAAAATCTAGACTATGTTTGTTCATTTTTACTAATAAAGGCATATTTAAAGGACAGGACTATTAAGCTACTGTAGGTCAAAGTGAAATATGGCATTCTCAATCATTTCTCACATGGAGAGATGGGGTCTAATTCCTATATGCTTGAATATAATCTGACTCCAGGGCTGGACTTCTTGGATGCCTGTGTATGTCAGAAGAGATACTGTTGAGATCTGTGACTGAATCATATGAGCCCTTGCAGCTTCTGTTTGAGACTTCTTGTGTCCTCACTTGTGGATATCAGAATGAGAAGTTCAATCCTTCTGATGGAGAAATCAGTAGATGTCTTGGGATATTCTGAAAGAAGAAAGGGCTCAGATGAGGTTGGATACCAGACATGTGCGCTAAGGGAATGGGCATATGAACAAATGCATCTTGGATCCCAAATATCAGTGACTGACTTAATTGTAAATAGTCTACATGTAACAACTAGAAAACATAAATTGGAAGTTAATTTTTTTAAACATAATATAAGGACATACCATCCAAAAAATCCCTCACTTCAAATGTAACGATGAAGACAATAAACTCACTTCAGATATAATATTAAAACAGTTTAACTGATATTCATGATCCATGACAAATTTATTTGTGTGTGTGTGTCCATTTTAGTGTTTGGGAAGTCAAACTCCTTTCTTCTTTTAGAATATCTCAAAGCCTCTTCTGAAGGAATGGACTTTATTGTTATATATGAAATAAGTTTAAAGAAAAGTTTGAAATAAAACAATAAAAATATGTAAACAGCAATCAAAGATAAGCAGGGATAGTATTGTTAATTTCAAAATGAGTTCAGAACACAGAATATTGCTAGAGACAGAGGAGAACTTTGTATAATGATAGGAGATGATCTTCAAAGGAAGCCCCAAACAACAAAACCATAAAAGTAATGAAACAAAACCTGAAAAAAAAGAAAGAGAAAAAAACCAGTTACAGTGAAAAAAATTTAAGAAGGAGTAAAACACTCCTTTCTCAATAATTGATACAGAAGCTACATAGAAAATTAATAAGCATCAGACCATCAAACAACAAGGCTGAAACACTATTTATCAAACACTGGACTCAACAACAGTGGGATACACATTTTTTCCAAGCCCTAGAGAAACATAAATAATTATTGGTGCTATACAATCAAACTTAACAACTTTAAAAGAATTAGGAAAATAGCATTAGGTTCTTTGGCTACAATGTAATCAAATTAGAAATCAATAACTAAAAAAGACCAAAAATCTCTGAGCATTTGGAAACTAAATAATCCACTACTAAATAATCCAGGTTCAGAAAGAATTCTCAAAGTAAATAAAACATACATTGAACTCAACAAAAATAAAATAAGGCATGTCAATACCTAAGACACAGCTGAAATGGTGAGAAAAGTCAAATTTCTAGTACTAAATAAGTACAGTAGAAAGTAGTCAAAAAGTCTCAAATCAATAATGCAGGTTCCCAAATCAAATATCCAGAAAAAACAAGAATAAATAAAGCCCAAAGCAGGTAGTAGGAAGTAAATGTATCAGGTAACAGTAGAATGCAAAACAGAAAAGGAAGTAAAAGTGTCAGGTAACAGTAGAATGTAAAACAGAAAACACAATGAATGGCAGAAAAATAAGCAAAATGCAGTTATTTGGAAAGGTCAATTTAATAAATTCTAGCAACAATTACAGGACAAACGTAATTTTTAAGTGGTGACTTATCAATAGAATAAATGAAAGAGGATTTTTAAAAATCACTACATACACAGGTATGAAAAAGGTATTAACAGGCTTCTACAATCAACTTCTCATAAGTAAACTCGAACTCTAGAAGAAACCAATTCCTTCAGAAACTTTTGACCCCGTGAGAAAACCATTAAGAAAATTGAATTCAGGATTTAAAAACCCATCCAAAAGAAATCTTCAAGCCCAAATGTTTTCATTGAAGATTTCAACCCCACAATCCACATCAATTTTTCATTATCCCTTCCAGAAAATGGGAAAGGAAGACATGCTCCCCAACTCACTCAATGAAGTTAGGATTACAGTGATGAAAAAAAATCAAAAGTAGCCCAATAAAGAAGGGAAAGAAACAAAAGTAAATGCTAATGTCTCTTATGAATACACATTCCAAATCTTAGCAACATATAATAGTTAATAAAATTGAACAATACAAAAGAATTACTATAGGTCATGGCCAAGTGCTGGTTATTGCCCAGAAGCAAGGCTGCCTAATATTCAGAATTAACACCCTATAATTAGGCTAAAGAAGAAAAAAATCAATATTAATCAGTCTATTCAGAAAAATAACTCAGCAGAATTTAACACATATTCATAACATAAACTCAAAGGGGAAAACAACTAGAAGTGAGAAAGCTCCCCAGTGTCATAAAAAGCATCTGCCCAAAACTATAACTAGCTTCACAATGAGGGGTGGAGGACCCCATGCTTTTTTCCCCCAGGAATAAGGTAAAGAATATCTCCTCTTGTGATTATTCAGTAGACCTGGAAGGTATTGCTAGTGAATAAGGTAATGAAGGGAGTAAAAAAACTGTGGACAGAAATAATGAAATGAAACTGCTGTTTGTTGTTAGTTTGGTTTTGGTTTATTTATTTATTGCCAGTCCTGGAACTTGAAATCAGAGCCTAGGCACTGTTCTTGAGCTTTTTTACACAAGGCTAGTGCTTTACCACTTGAGTCATAGCTCTACTTCCAGCTTTTTTAGTGTTAAATTGGAGAGTTTCAAGCTGGGCACTAATGGCTCATGTTTGTAATCCTAGCTGTTCAGGAGGTTGAGATCTGAACAGGAAAATTTAAAAATTTACATGGACAGTAAATTAGAATTATTTTTTATTGGGAAAATACCATACAGAGGGGTTACAATTACATGGGCAACGTAATGAGTACATTTCTTATCAAGCATTGTTGCCTCCTCTTTTGTTTCCCCTTCCCATCCTTTCCCGACTCCCCACCACCCCCCACCCCTCCTGCCCTGACTAAAGTTGTAAAGTTTGTTTTTTGACATAACATCTTGTACATCTTGTTGTTGCAATGGGTCCACCTGTAAATGAACACAAAGTCAAATTAACACAATTTAGATAAAAAGATAGAGGAACTATACCATACACAACATCTTCAGTTTTATACAGAAAGGCAGAGGTAAAACAACTTAAAAAAAATAGGGGCTGGGAAGGTGGCTCAGTGGTAGAGCGCTTGAGGCCCTGGGTTCGATTCCCCAGCACCACATAAGCAAAAAGAAAAAAAGCCAGAAGTGGCACTGTGGCTCAAGTGGTAGAGCACTAGCCTTGAGCTGAAGAGCTGAGGGACAGTGCCAAGACCCAGAGTTGAGGCCCCACAACTGGACCCCCACCCCCCAAAAAAAGAAACACAAGTTCTATCATTTCTAAGAAATGGATGGAACTTGAGAGGTAGTCATGTTGGGCAAGTTAAGCCAAGCTCAAAAGGTGAAATATTGCATGTTCTGGTTCATTTGTGGAATCTAGCAATGATGATGATACTAATTATTATAATGACACATGAATGTAAAGGGGGACTGTCTAGGGATGTCAGTTAGAGAGATAAAAGGAAGAAAAGGATATTGAAGACTGAGGAAGATTGAAGTGCACTGTATATGTATATTTATGTTTACATATATGTACATTTATACAAACACATATGTATCTATAAATACAGCATAGAAAAAAGCACAGTTGTCATTTTTGTCTGTTTCTTTGTTTTGTGCTGGTACTGGGGTTTGAAGTCAGGACCTGAACATTGTCCCTGAGCTTTCTTGCTCAAGGCCAGCATTCTCTCACTGAAGACACAGCTCCCATTTTGGCTTTTTAGTGGTTAATTGGAGGTGAGAGTCTCAAGGACTTTCCTGCTCAGTCTGGCTTTGAACCATAATCCTCAGATCTCAGACTCCTGAGTAACTAGGATTACAGTCATTAGCTACCGGTACCCAGCCAAACACCATGTTTTAAAGGGAGAGAAAAAGAAAGGAGAATGCAAATATAAAGAAAGGGTAAACCTGTTCAAAGTATACTGCACGCTTGTATAGAATTATCACAATAAACCTTCAAAGGATTAATATATAGGTTAATATATACTAATTCAAAAAATAAAATACAATTAAAGAGGAGACAACAAAAGATGAATTGGGAAACATCAATTGTTATATGTATTTATGCATCATTGATGTACATAGTAAATAAAACTCTCTAAGACTAATACAAAGAAGGAAGGAAGGAAGGAAGGAAGAAAGAAAGAAAGAAAGAAAGAAGGAAAGGAAGGAAGGAAGGAAGAAAGAAGGAAGGAAGGAAGGAAAGAAAGAAAGAAGGAAAGAAAGGAAGAAAGAAGGAAAGGAAAGAAGGAAGGAAGAAAGAAAGAAAGAAAAAAGAAAGAAAGAAAAAGGAAGGAAGGAAGGAAGGAAAAAGAAAGGAAGGGAGGGAGGGAGGGAGGAAGGAGAGAGAGAGAGAAAAGTAACTATTAAGTGGTTTTTGACAAAGGCGTCTTGAAGACAATATCATTATCTTAACAATGACATCCATAGCCTCCCTCATCTTAACCTTTGTTCTACATTTGATAAAAAGAATTAATTCAAAATAGGCCATGGACTTAAATATAAACTATAAAACTTGGACTCTTGAACTTCCACTTTCTTCATGGGGAGCTGGAAATATTTCTCTCTGTTTTTCTGTTTCTTTTCACTTTAACCTTTTTATACTAAAATAAATTCTTGCAAAACTACCCAAAATTATAAAACTTTGGGAAAATATTATAGAAAATATTCTGGACCTAACAAATAGCTCTAGATTTGATAGCAAAATCAATAAGTGTAAAATCTGATACACTAAAATTCATTAAAATTAGGAATGTCTGCTCTCCCAAAGTCCCTATTAAGACTATAAAAAGTTGCAGGACAGCCTGAGAGAAAATGCTGACAAAATACATAGGAAGATTGCAGTTTAGATGAGACTTGGCATAAGATCCTATCTTTAAAAAAATCCTATCTTGAAAATAATCAACATTAAAAAAAAAACCAACACCAGCAGAATGGCTGAATGGCTCAGCACCTACCTTGCAATCACAAAATCCTGAATTCAATCAAGAAAAGAAATTTTTGTAGCTACCATGTAATTCAGTGATTGCATCCTGGGCATTTGAAGTCATGAAAATTTATGTTTCCACAAAAGTCATGTTCATGTAAATGCTTATATTGATTTTTATCCTTATGACAACACAGTGGGAACAGACTGAATGTCTTTTAATGGGTGACTGGTTAAACTGTGGTACATCCACAATCTTAGATACCATACCATACTGCCCAACCCTCAAAACAAACTATTGGTATCTGAACAATCTCATATGAATCTTCAGATAATTATACTGGGTGAATGTGCCAATCTCCACACATTCTTAATTCCATAATTATATTTCTATGACATTCTTGAAATTGTCTAGTTATAGAAATGGAAAACAGACTATGTTTGAGAGGAATGGAGAAGGATTTGAGGTGCAAGGGAGTGGATGTGGTTATAAATAAAGAGAACACTGGCACTCTGTGAAATGGTAATGTCGTATCTATGTTCACATCCAGGTGTTCAAACTATACTATTTTTCATACTATACTACTTTCTCTTCTTGGGAAAGTGAGCAAAGGGTATTCAGAGAAAGGCTCCAGTATCTTGTGTTGTATATCATTCATATTAGAGATAAGTTTCGGTCACTGAGATCCAGAGCTGGTATAAAACAAGCCAAGAACTCCACATGGAGGCAAATGGAAAGGAGGCCCAGATGCTCTGGGGGTGTGAACTAATCAATCCACAATGGATAGTCCATTGTGGGGGTCTTGAGGATGAATGGAGGCATGCTTGATGAAGTTGGAGGTGTACTGGAGAAACAGCATGCTCCCTACCCTCCTATTCTCATCTAATCTTACTTTTAAGAGATTTATCTCCAAATACTAATACACTGGAGCTGAGAGCTTCAATGCATAAACTTAAGGGACAGAAACTTTAGTGTATAACAGAAGCCAAGGTCCTATTTGTTAGTGTAATATCTGTGTTCCTATTCACTGGCAGAAAGTTCCTCCTATGTCTGGTCTCAGTCCTTCCTGCTGTTGGAAATTTACTCTCTCCCCTTAATCCCCTTTTCCCTGGGAAAAGAATATCCATGGAGAAATGTCATTCTTTCTGATGGAGGCATAGAATTCCATTGTGTATATATACCACGTTTTCTTGATCCATTCATCTACTGAGGGACATCTGGGTTGGTTCCATATCTTAACTATGGTAAATAATGCTGCAATAAACATGGTTGTGCCGGTAGCTTTATTATGGTCTTGTTTGTGATCATTCAGATAAGTGCCCAAAAGTGGGATTGCTGGGTCATAGGGGAGCTCTTTTGAGGAGTCTTTTGAGGAGCTCCTTTGTGGAGTTTTTTGAGGTACCTCCATACTACTTTCCAAAGTGGTTGAACAAGTTTACATTCCCACCAACAATGCAGTAGAGTTCCCTTCTGTCCGCATCCCCTCCAGCATCTGTTGTTATTAGAGTTCTTGATTATAGCCATTCTAACGGGGGCGAGGTGGTATCTCAGTGTTGTTTTGATTTGCATTTCTTTTATGGCTAGGGAGGTTAAGCATTTCTTCATGTGTCTATTGGTCATCCTTCTTTCCTCTTCAGAGAAGTATCTCCATAAGTCTTTAGCCCACTTATTTATTGAGTAGTTGTTTCTTTGAACATTTGTTGTTGGGGGATTTAATTTTTTGAATTCCAGGTATATTTTAGATATGAGACCCTTGTCTGTTGAATGGCTAGTGAAGATCTTCTTCCATTCCGTGGGTTTTCTATTGATCTTGCTAGCTATGTCCTTTGCCATGCAAAAGCTCTGCAACTTCATGAAATCCCATTGCCCCATCTGTTAAGAAATGAAAAGACTTGGAAAAATTATATTAAGGCCCAAAGAAACATAGGTCCCATGGTTTCCCTTATTTGCAATAACGAGTATATGTCTGAGACAAGCAGAAATGGTCAGATAAGTTGATGTTAGGTGAAATGAACACCAAGATAAGGACTCAAATGGTTTTTCTTTCTTGCTATTGTTTCTAACATATTTATAAGATGATTTCTTTGTTGTTTTGTATGTCCTTCCCCCATGGTATAACCCCTGTTTTCACTGTATTTGATGTTGGTATAATTTGTGGAGGAGAAGGGAAAAAACAAATTGTTTAAATAAGGATAAAGGTGTACCCATTGCAACAATGAGATGTAGAAGACGTTATGTCGAAAAATGAACTTTACAACTTTGTTGGGGGGGAAGGAGGGGGGTGGAGATGGGAGGACAGGGATGGGGAGGAGAAACAAAAGAGGAGGCAACAATTCTTGATAAGAAATGTACTCATTACCTTGCTCATGTAATTGTAACCACTCTGTATGGTATTTTCACAATAAAAAACTACTTAATAAAAAAAGAATATCCATGAGAACAAAAATATAAAATCAGAAATCAGAACAAAATTATTGATAAAGGGCATAAACCTCTTGGTAAAGAAAAACCCCAGACAAAGGCTGAGGTCAGCCTTTGTCCTTTCTCCATCCTTGCTAAAAAAGCAAAAGAACATCTCTCCCTTAGTCAAGTTTACTGATCTGGCAGCCCTGCAGAAGGGTACTGAAAAACTTGAGGCTTATCACCAGCTGCACTGAGTTGCTGTATTAGTTAGGAGCTTATAATAAAAATAATTTCTGTAATGGTGTCAGTAGCATTGATAGTATTACTCATATTGACCAAGCCAAGATTATGTTTTGCCTGTGCTCCTGTGACTCAAGGCTATGTTTTTGCTGTTTTGCTTCTGTAACCTTGCTTGCTTGCCTCTGTAACAGGGCCTTAAGACCACCAATTAAAGACCACCACTGAGTAGTCCCATTATGGACAGACTATTGCAAATTATTACATATGGTATTTACCATAAATAACAAATGAATTTAAAGGTCATATAACTATAACCAATGAAAATGTCTCAAACCTGCCTTTCATGTCTCATCTATGTAACTCTATGTAACCTACCCCTTAAAAACCTAGCTTGACTAAACCCCAATCCAGTAGATGGAAACAAGTAATTAAAATTAAATCTGAATTAAATGAATTAGAGTCCAAAAAACTATAGAAAGAATTAACAAAGCAAAGAGTTGGTTCTTCAAAAAAATTAAGTAAAAATCTTATGAAAAAAGAAAACACAACCAAATAAACAAACTCAGAGATGAGAATAAAAACATCACCACAGAAACAGCCAAGATTCAGAATATAATGAGATACTTCTCAAACCTTTATGCTAATAAGTTTGAGAATCTGAAAGATTTGGACAAATTTCTAGCAAATATTGACATGCCCAAACTAAGCCAAGATGATTTAAAACAACTTAAAAGACCCATATCAAGCATTGAAATAGAAGCAGCAATAAAATACTTCCCACCCAAGAAAAGTCCAGGACCGGATGGATTTATAGCTGAATTCTACAAGGTCTTCAAAGCAGAACTCACACCATTACTGCTCCATCTCTTTAATGAAATTGAAAACAAAAACTCACTACCACACTCTTTTTATGAAACCAGCATAACTCTCATCCCAAAACCAGGCAAGGACTCATCAAAGAAAGAGAATTATAGACCCATTTCTTTGATGGATATTGATGCAAAACTTCTCAACAAAATCTTAGCCAATCGACTTCAACAACTCATCAAAAGAATCATAACTACCATAAAACAGGATTCATTTCAGGGATGCAAAGCTGGTTCAATATATGCAAAACAATTAATATCATTCATCACATTGATAAGAGCAAGGATAAGAACCACATGGTTATCTCAATAGATGCAGAAAAAACATTTGACAAGATCCAACATCCCTTTATGGCTCTGGAAAAACTAGGAATCCATAGAACATTCTTCAATATAATAAAGGTTATATATGACAAAACTACAACCAGCATTATGCTTAATGGCAAAAAGTTAAAGCCATTTTCCCTAAATTCAGGAGTGAGACAAGGGTGTTCACTCTCCCCACTCCTCTTCAACCTAGTATTAGAATTCCTAGCTACAGCAATAAGACAAGATGCAGACATAAAGAGGATCCAAATAGGTAAGGATGAAGAAAAACTCTCCTCTTTGCAGATGACATGATCTTGTATTTAAAGAACCCCATGGCCTCCACTCCCAATTTACTTGAGCTGATTGGGAACTTTGGCAAAGGAGCAGGATACAAAATTAACCCTCAGAAATCAATATCTTTCCTGTATGCCAACAATGAGAAGCGCATGGTTGAAATTAGGAAAGCAACCCCTTTTGTAATAGCCCCACAAAAAATAAAATACCTAGGAGTTAACAAAAGAAGTGAAGGACCTTTATGATGAAAACTTTTAAAACCTGAAAAAGGAAATTAAAGCAGAACTAAGCAAGTGGAAAAAACTCCCATGCTCCTGGATTAGGAGGATTAACATCGTGAAAATGGCAATACGTCAATGGCTATCTACAAATTCAATGCAATACTTATCAACATTCCAACCTCATTCTTCAATGAAATAGAAGAAGCAATCCAAAAACTCATATGGAACAATAAAAGACCCCGAATAGGAAAAACAATCCTTATTAGAAAGAACAGCTCTTGAGGAATATCAATTCCAAATTTCAAACCCTACTAAAAAGCTATAGTAATCAAAACAAGTTTGGTACTGGCACAAGAACAGACCTGAGGATCAATGGAATAGGACTGAAGACCCAGAAATGAAACCACAGACCTATAGCTACCTAATCTTTGACAAGGGAGCTAAAGAAACAGAATGGAAGAAAGACAGCCTTTTCAGTGAGTGGTCCTGGAAAAATTGGTTAAACACTTGTAGAAAACTAAAACTAGATCTGTATATATCACCTTGCTCTAGAAATCAACACCAAATGGATCAAAGACCTCAAAATAAAAGCAGACTCCATGAAAACATTACAGGAAGGAATAGGAGTAGCTCTATGGCTCCTTGGCACAGACCGAAATTTTCTTAATAGAGACCCAGAAACACAACAAATCAAAGAAAGTTTGTACACATGTGATTGCATGAAATTGCAGAGTTTCTCCAAGGCAAAGGACATAGCTAGCAAGATCAACAGAAAGCCCACAGACTTGGAGAAGATTTTCACTAGCCATACAACAGACAAGGACCTCATATCTAAAATATACTTAGAACTCAAAAAATTTAATTCCCCAACAACAAATCCTCAAAGAAACAACTGTCCAATTAAAAAATGGGCTAAGACTTAAAGAGAGACTTCTCTGAAGAGGAAATAGAAATGGCCAATAGACACATGAAGAAATGTGCAACCTCTCTAGCCATAAAAGAAATGCAAATCAAGACAACGCACCCCAGCTAGAATGGTATAATCAAGAAGTCTAGTAGCAACAGATGCTGGAGGGGATGTGGCCAAAAGGGAACACTACTGCCTTGTTGGTGGGAATGTAAACTTGTTCAATCACTTTGGAAAACAGTATGGAGGTTCCTCAAAAGACTCCACATAGAGCTCCCTTATGAACCAACAATCTCACTTTGGGGCATTTACCCAAATGATCACAAACAAGGTCATACCAAAGCTACCAGCACAACCATGTTTATTGCAGTATTATTTACCATAGCTAAGATATGGAACCAACCCAGATGACCCTCAGTAGATGAATGGATCAAGAAAATGTGATGTATAATTTATATATATATATATATATATATACACATACATATATTTAAATATATATATAATGGAATTCTATGCCTCCATCAGAAAGAATGGCATTGCCCCATTTGCTAGGAAATGGAAAGGCTTGGAAAAAATTATATTAAGTGAAGTAAGCCAGGGCTATGGTTTCCCTTGTTTGCAGTGACTAGTACATGTCTAGGACAAGCAGAGAAGGTCAAAGGCCATGTACATAGGACCACATGAGATAATGTTAAGCAAAATGTACCCCAAGACAGGGACACGAGATGTTTTTTTCTTTCTTTCTTGCTAGTGTTCTTAACATACTAACAATGCATTATGTGATTCTTTTGTTTCTATTGTATGTTCCTCCCCCATGGTATAACCCCTGTTTTCACTGGATTTGATGCCGGTGTTCTACATCTTGTATATATATTTTTGCAATTTGGGGAGGGGAGGGGATATTGCAGAATGCTTAAATGGATGCAGGCTGACCCATTGTGATGACAAGATGTACAGGATACTATATTGAAAATGAATGTCACAATGTCCTGGTAGGGGGAGGGGGACAGGATGAGTTGGGGAAGTGGGGAGGGAAATGATGTTAGGGGGAAAATAAAGGAGGAGGTAACAATGCTCGCTAAGAAATGTGCTCATTACTCTACTCATGTAACTGTAACCCCTCTGTACAACAGTTTTACAATTAAAAAAAGAGAGAAGAAAAGAAACAAAAACAGCTTGAGGACTGCTCCGGGTCACAGTCACAGCTCCCGAGTCTGTGCTGCATCCCTGTCTGGTAAGCTATCCACTTCCCCAGTAAATTCATCTTTTTACATTAGTCTGTCTCTGCATGGTGGGCTTGTGGGATGTAAAATCCTCACCAGGAGGAATATGGAATCCCCTCCCCTGGTCCCCATAACATTAGGAAGTATGGAGGTGACACCCTCAGGACTACCACATGGAGGCCACAGAGAATCTGCCACTGATGGAGTAGAGGTCAGGGTTCAAAAGTCAAGAGGCATGTGGTTGAAAAGATCTAGGCATCAACTAAATATAGACGTGTCTAAGGTCACACTGAGCCCCATGAAAGAGAAGCAACTTGGGGTGTTGATGAAGAACAGCAAAGCCAGAGTTCAGATGTGGTTCACTAGGTGACTAGAGCACATAGATTCTAATCTAGAACAGAACAAAGATGGTGCCAATTGGATTTTGTTTTCTGAGAGCCCACGGTTGCAGCTAGCTCTGTGTGGCCTATTACTGCCCAAAAGAAGGCCCAGTGAGGTGGGGAAAGAGGGATAAGGTGAGATTGGCTGATGTGTCAAGGTCAACCCATTGGCTAGAATACAGTTCTCTATGTATGGCCCCTGTTGCTATGAGCATGTTTGAGGCACAAATCTTCTGTTCTGTCTAAAGAAGATGAGGGGTCAAGATTCTAACTCTGGAGGCCACATTTTACCCAACTGTTTCCTGCACAACAGGGCAGCAGAGGAGAATGGCTGACCAGTGAAGTCAAGAAGTTTGGGAAAGTAAAATTCAGACCTGAAGAACTTCCAGGGAAACCGAGCAAGGACAGCATCCCAGGGAAAGAGGCAAAACAGCCACAAAAATGACCACCATCCAAATAGCAGACAGGTGAATGAAACAGCAATTTGATTTGGGAACCAGGAGGTTGAGGGCCTCCATTTTTGGCAGGTCTGAAGGGCATCAGCTTTGTACCCTTGAGCCCCTGCTTTTTCTAATGAAATCCCCTTCCTCTTTGGAGATGTCCTCTCCCAACTCCCTAAGGTGCACCCTACTGGTACCCTGAAGTCTATGCTTGGACATGGCCCCATTTGTTTCCTTGCAACCCAAAATGTGAAGAGCAGCCTCCTGCTGAGGACCAGAGCCCGCTGCTCAGTGTTTGGGTGAAAGAAAAGGTTAGAGCTCTGCAGGCCAGCATAACAGGCCCGCTGTGGTTGACCTTTCCAGACAGTCATGCTCCTGCCTCTGAATTCTTGTCCTAGCCAATACTTCATCTAAGAGAATTGCTCCTTTAGGACCCCAGGCCTTGTGAGACAAAGGTCAATGGTATGCCCTACAGTCCTGGCAGGCTGGAGAGGGTGGGAGAGGTCCAGGAAAAGTAAGGTGGGGACACTGATGGAGCAATTGGAATGGAAAGGATGGAGGCAGTCTCAAAAACAGACCTTTATATTTCTGCTTAGTTCAATAGCACATTGTTTATAACTCCTACAGCCGAGAGCTTTCCCCTGCATAATATTGATTGCATTCTTTCATTTGGTAAGAAGTAGGGAGATCAGATCTGGCCAGCACCATCTTGGCCACATGGTGGATGGTAGGGTTTGGCATCTTGTCTTCATGATGGGGGAAAGTGAATCTTCTACCTCCCAAGTGATGGGTGTGCCTGAATCCCTGGAGGCAGGGGTAGGGACTTGGATGATTGGTTCTAAACCTGTCAGTCCAGTGCCTGGGACTCAAGTTTCCTGTGACTCTGCCCCCTGTCCTGACCCTATTTAGGCCCAGACTAGCACAGGTGCCATACGTGACTCCATGTTCTTGTTCTGTCTCCTGTCTCCTGTCTCTTCTCCAGTCACCATGGTGTCCCATTTCAGCTCTCCATTGGAGCTGAATTGGTTTATTGGTATTGCTTTTGTTCTTTCTTTCCTCTCCAGCCTTCATGGATCAGTTTCCTAACAATGTTAACTGTATTTGCTGGCTGCTGGTCTTTGAGATAGGACTCTACCATGCAGTTGCCAGCCTTTTAATAAAGACTCTGGGTTTGACCTCTTAAAATGTGGCTCCATTATCTCCCCATACAACAATGTCTGCATGGAATACTAACAGTGGAAAGTTCTATTTGTCCAACCTGTGAATTAGTTCATGTAGCTTTGGTGTGCCCATGCTATGCCAGTCTCTATTATTTGGCAGTGGTCCCAGTGGGACCACTAGACCTTCCATTAATCTCCATGCCATGCCCAAGTAGAGGGAATCTCATATTCTTATCAGCTCCAAATGATGCTGAGCATCCAGAGATAAGCTTAAGACCATGCACAATCTTCCAGGTGTTAAAGTGATGCTGAATGATACTTGCAAAGCATAGTATTTGTTTAACATTTGTGGAGATGTTATAGGGACCAATGCAGTGGGACTTGTAGAGGAAGACAGATACAGCTCAATTCTAGACACAGCATTTTCAAGTGAAATATATAACTGGGGAGCTGGAGTGAGGAGGAGGGAAACATCAGGGGGAGGTGGGATTTTGTTGAACTAACTTAACAGGACCTCGTTGGAGGCGAGTCTGGTGATGAGACATGCCCTAGGGGGATGGTGGAGGCTGAGAACCGAATTAGATAGTAAGGTATACAAATTTCAAAGTCATGGTGAACTGGCTTAGCAGGGAGGGCTAACTCTATTTTTCAAGGAATTTCAGATAGGTCTAGGAGAAGATTCTGAGGCCAGATTAAATTTAATCAAGCAGAGAAAACTTGGAGCTTTGTTTATTTGTCTGTACTGGGGTTGAACTCGGAGGTTTCTGTTGGTTAGGCAAACACTAGCCACAGTCTAAGCTCTTTTTTTACTTTAGTTGTTTTTCATATAGAGTCTTGCAATTTTGCCTGAGGCCAGCCTCAGACTGGAATCCTCCTGCCTTCTCTTCCTGCCTAGTTGGGATGCCAGTGTGCTCCACTATGTCCAGTTATTGTTTTTGCTTTTGAGATGCAGGTCATGGCTAACTTTGCCCAAGGTGGCCTCAAACTGTGATCCTCACAATCCTTTCCTCTCAAGAAGCAGAGAAATTTTGTCATTAGGCTGTCCTTTCAAACATGTCTTCAAACCACTTGCATTTGGAGGTAAAACCCATTCCAATGTATGTGCAGTTACTTCTTTACAAACAATGGCTACAAAGTCCTGTATCCTGCTTATCCAGTCTTCAAGGACCTTACAAAATCCATTGCACTAGAATATTTAACAGATTGAGACAAATATATGCATAAATGTTCTATCATTTTGGCGTTCCTAATATCCCAACCTTAGACACTTGTTTTGGAGACTCTATTCTAAATGCTTGGAAGGCTGGGGTGGGATGGGGGTTCCATGTTATCCAGAGTAGAGACAGGATACCAGCTACAGGCCAGACCACAAGCCTGAGAGGGATCTTATCACTGGACCCTGAATTTATTTCCTTTCTTTTTCCTCCCCCTTTGCTTTTGACTCATATCTTTTGTTTGTTTTCCATTTCAGCAAGCTCTGAAATAAAACAATATATGACCAAGAATATATCTTGGGGAAATGTCAACATGAGAAATAGTCTTAGGGTTTTTTTTTCCTCTTTTTGGGAAAAATCAATTCTCTTGTAGCAAAGCATCCTACTTTCCTCCCCCCCATGACTTTTCTCCTCTGCTCATTAACCAAAGCCAATTTTACATCAGCGAAGCCTCCTGTGGGAAGTTTATCAACTGTCCCTTGAGTTTGCTAGGATCTAGAGCTGATAACTCTTGTTGCTTCTTTGCAATCACTCTTGTTGCTTCTTTGCTTTCCAAAAAATCACACAACTGCTGACCAGTTCCCTAGACCACAAGTGTCTGTCCAAAGTCTGAGTAAAGCAGGCTTTGGGCAAGAGTTGGATCTCTTTGACTTCACCAGTAGCAGATGGGAGTGTACACATAAAGGATCAGAAAGCAACCGTCCTATGATCACAGGGTCATCAGGATTCTGAAGGGGCAGATTGAGCTGAGTGCTCAAATCTAAACCAAGCATCCTTGTCAGGTGTCCAGGTCAACTTGTTCTTGGATCCTACAACCTGAACCTGATTTCTGAGGAAGGCTTTGTGTAAAATCTTCCAACCCATTAAAAACAGAAACATTACTTGTATATACAAACCACTTAAAATAATCTTGCTTTGTTATGTCTTGTATTTATTTGTGAGGCACTTAAGAATATTTAAAATAATATGCTGATCTTAATCCAATAGGCCTTCAGTGGTGAGCCCCTTTACAAAGATGGCTACTCAGTAGCACATTGAATTCCCTTTTCTCAGGGCCTCTGTAACTGAGAGAAGAGTAAAGCCCTGTCACTCAAGAATAAAACTGCCCTGATGACACTCCAACAGCAGGGGGCACCAACACCATACACCCATGTGTACTAAGAGACTGGTGAACATTGGCCTTGGTTGCTGTACCATTAACCAGGATAGGAGTGACTCCTTGTTTGCTGTAGTTCAAAGCCTACTTTTCTGCTGTGGACCAGGTGACCTCAAGTCCTGTCCAGGTTGTCATCTATGCAGTTACTTAAACAGAGACAGTAGAGGCTGAGATCTGACGATCGCAGTTCAAAGCCAGCCCAGTCAGAAAAGTCCCCATGAGACTCTTATCTCCAATTAACCACTCAAAAACTGGACATTTTTGACTCAAGTGTTAGAGCACAAAGAGGCTCAGGACAGTGCCTAGGGCAAGCCCTGAGTTCAAGCCCCACAGCAACAAAACAAAATATGTACAAAGGCACAAAAATTTCTTACGAGGCTCAGATCTATTAATTCCTTATGATCAGACATTCTAATATACTTGCTACACAGCAGGCAATTTATTTCCATTGTATTGGATTCTTTTTTAGAAGTTTGAACTCACATCAGGGAACTTCAATCTTTCATTCTGCACAGCAGAAACCTTTTCTTCAGAGCATCGCTTTTACCAGAATGCCCACTATTTAAAACAGCTGTAAATGGGGTGGTGTTGCTTGCAGACTAACTTGGCTTCCTTAACCATGCCACATCCCACATTGAATGATAACCAACCCTGGCCCAACCCTGGAGGCAGCCCCTAGGAAGGTTTGTAAACTAGATTATTCCCTATACCTCCTCACCATCTTATAGTCAGTGAAACTTTCTCTCATGTGGCCATCCACCCAGGGCATGGCTGGGTCATTGCTAGCATGCAGCATTGGTATCCACACACCTTAGGAGACATGCATCTGTCTTTCCAGACCATTTTTTTCTGACAAGTGGCTGCAAGTACACTGCAGGCATCACTTAGTGGCTATCACATGCTATGGCTGATTCTTGCTATCTTATTCCTATTCCAGGCATGTCCATATAAGCTTCTGGGCTTGGAGAATAGTTCCAGTGTCCAGGGCTACATTTTCCTTCCTAGATAATGGTCCTGTGATGTCATTTACCAACAACACAGTCCACTTTTTGACGATGTGAGTGATAGGCTTCAATGAAGCAAATGCATTGACTCTGAAGAACCCATTGTGTTAGTCAACATACTTTATCTAAATACAAGTTAACAGGCTTAAGAACTGTAGTATTAGCTTGATGTGTTAATAGACAGCCTTTCAAGATTGAAGTAAAGCCTTCTAATAAAACACTGCATCTTAGTCCTGTTTTGAACCAAGTGTTCCTCTTTCCAAACTCTTCACCAGCACTTATTCTATCAAGAGACACATTGATTGGAGCCAGATGTTCCTGGCTCTCTGCAGAGCAGCAGTTGGGCCATGGGTGCTCAACATGAAACACCTGGCTTGGAAACAATGCTCTTCCTGAGATGCTGAGCCTGTGCATCAAAAGCTTTATCTCTGGGTCCTTCATTTACTCAGTATCAGATCTTCCCAGTTGGTTTAGCTCACACCAGTTTACTTAGAGAGGTATGGCCATCTCCTGTGCAGATGGAGGACAGAAGACCTAAATTGACATGGTATGATCCCATGTCCTTTCCTTACAGCTGTCAAATTAGCACTGGAGAGAGTGAGTGGTTAGCCAGGAGCTAAGAGACCTGTACCATGGATTCTGTGATCTAGGGGAGTCAGATTACTACCCTGTCCTCCAAATCTTGAGTCCCTGAAGCATGTACTCATATAATGTGTATGGTGAGCCCACCCCAGAATTCCTTGCTCAGTGTCCCATAACCACTTTTGCCTGAATCTCTAGTTCAGGGTGTGATGATTTGGTCAGGTGAGGTTCAGAAGGTAAAGGTTATGCATTTTCTTCCACAATTCAGGGCAGGGAAGAATGGGGGCTAATGTCAGGGGTCAGAGTTCAAAGCTAGCTTATTCCATACTACCCACTCTACCTTGAAACTCCAGAAAATCTGAGAATTCTAACTTTGACTTGGCTTCACAAATCCTTGTGGAAATGTATTTAACCAACTGAAATGATAGAATATAGTTCATTTAGTTACTTGTTGGATTTCTATATAATGTTAACACATTTGTACCTATGGCATGTGGGCTTCCATTTGGACTCTTAGTCCTACACATGTGAAGGGCCAGAACCCAGCTCATTGGATGAAGGCTCATGTAATGACTCACGATGGGTATGTGGGGGAAAAGAACCTAGCCACATAGGTCCCATGGTTTCCCTTATTTGCAATAACTAGTATATGTCTAGAACAAGCAGAAAAGATCAAAAGCTATATACATATGACCATACAAGATGATGCTAAACGAAATGAACTCCAAGATAGGGACACAAGAGGTTTTATCTTTGCTGTTGTTGTTTTTAATGTACTTATAATGTGATTTTTTTGTTTCTTTTGTATGTTCTTCCCCCATGGCATAACCCCTGTTGTCATGGATTTGATTCTGGTGCCCTCCATCTTGTATATACATTTTTCTAATTTGGGGAGGGGAAGAGAAATAACAAAATGCTGAAATAAGGTTACGTGTTGACCCATTGTAACAATGAGATGTACAAGACACTATGTTGAAAGTGAAGTTTACAGCTTCTGGGGGAGGGAGAAGTTGGGGAGGTAGAGAGGGTAGGGATGATAGGGGAAAAACCAAGGAGGGGGTAACAATGCTCAATTAGGAAGTATACACATTACCTTACTCATATAACTGTAACCCCTTTGTACAGTATCTTTACAATAATATATATTAAAAAATAAAAAGAAAGAATCTAGCTTGTTTTTTTTTAAGCACAAGATCTGAAATTTGGACCTTGTTCTCTCATTGTCAACTTGTACAACCATGGATAGCCATCTACCTAAACTCATGGTCTATTTTCTGATCATCAAAAAAAAGTTCCACCTGACTATCTTGGGAAAGGAACCCTAGTAGCAGTTGCTTAGATGGAGCTCTGGGTAAGAGCCGAGGGAAGGTCCTTGCAGAAACCCATAGAGTAGTAAGAGAATCAGGTAAGAATGTAGAATAGACTGAACAAAAACGTGATATCCATTTGAGACCAACTTTAGCCTCTCCATGTAGAGCTGCAGTTGTACCAATGAGATAGTTCCTCCTTGAATTGTCAGAACTTGGCCCTCATAAATGCACTGGTTGCTCTGGCCCAAAGATGGACCTTGGTACTTGCTTTTGAAAGGGTTTCCCATTCACACTATTGGAGAAATAACTGCCACTCACAAGTATCCTGTCTACCTTACATCCTATTCTACTCTTTTCTTTTTCCAGTCTTGGAGCTTGAACTTAGGGTCTGGGTTCTGTCTCTGAGCTTTTCTGCTGAAGGCTAGTACTCTACAACTTTGAGCTACTGTACCTCTTCTGATTTTCTGGTGGTTCGTTGGAGATAAGAGTCTCACAGACTTTCCTGCTCCAGCTGTCTTCTAACTGTGATTCTCAGGTCTGTCTCTTGAATAGCTAAGACAAGTGTGAGCCACTGGCAGGGCTCTGTTCCACTCTTAACTGCATGCACAGAACAGAAAATCAGAATCTGCTTTTCAAAGCACAGCCCTATAGTGAAGTGGGAAAACATCTGGCAGAATTTATTTTAATTTGTCATGTGCAAAATCACCCAACAAACCTGGAAAGAATAGCCTGCAAGATGGCTGTATGCAACTAAAGGGAGAGGCTCACTAAGTAATGTGATAGAAAACGCAAAGTAACCAGGTAGAAATTCTATGTCTTTGTCCATTACAGATGGAATGGACAACGAAATCTTTATTTCTCACAGCTTTGGAGGCTAGGCAATCTAAAAGCCTAGCTCCAGCATCTGCAGCTACCTGCTATATGATGAGTGGCTATGCTCTCTTAGGTCCCTGTTCCTTTTCTTATGAAATCACGAATGCCATCTCAAGCAATCCATTCTAATGACCTCCTCTAAACCTAGGTATATTGCAAACCCTCCTCCAGATCTTTACATATCAATTTTGGAATTAACTTTCTAACCTGCATCAACTTTGGAGGGAACATTTTTACTCAAACCACAACATAGTTTGATTTTAGTTAATGTTATCAAGATTCTGCAGCTCATTCTGTAGATGTATGATGTCATCTGTAAGACTTCACCTGGGGAGTTGTTCTGGTTGCAGAATTAATCATCATCAGAGGATGAGACTCAAATGGAAGTAAGGCATGAAGCTTGGGCCAGCAGACTGTCTGAACACCTCACTGCCTTCTGAACTAAAAGCTTCTTTATAGCTGGGCGTCAGTGGCTCATGCTTGTAATCCTAGCTAGTCAGGAGGCTGAGACCTAAGGATTGCAGTTTGAAGCTAGCCTGGGCTAGCTATCTCCACAAAGATCCATGATTGGAGTTGGGGCTCAAGTGATATAACACCAGCCCTGAGCAAAAATGTTTAGGGACAATGCCTAGGCCCTGAGTTAAAGCCCCAGTACAGGCAAACACTCTCTCTCTCTCTCTCTCTCTCTCTCTCTCTCTCTCTCTCTCTCTCTCTCACACACACACACACACACACACACACACACATATCTCCTTTATGATCTCAATTTTAGAGTGAAAACTCTATAAAATTATCAAAGGTAGGAAAAGCACATGAAATCAACCCATTGAGAGGGGCAACTAGATTGGTAAAAAGTGAGAACAAATGCCATCCACCCTGCTTTATTTTTTGCATTTTGGTGTCTGTTCCAGAATGGCTGCTTTCCACTATCTCCCAAGCCAGGAGGCCAGAGCAGGCTTTGTTTCAGAGGCTGGGAGCCATAGAAGATGTTAGCTCCCTGAAGTGGGGGATGGGAGAGTTGTCAGACAGCCCACCATGAATGTTTGCCCATAGAAAACCCCAATAAATCACCAGTAACTGTGGTGGAGGTAGTTGAATGGAACTCAGGGGAAAATATAGATGCAGACATGAAGATGACCTGGAACTAGAGCAGGAGGATGCCAGAAGAATCTGTGGTATAAATGAAGCTCATGACATAGTTGAATTATTGGCTTGGATCCTGCACTTATTTTATCCATACTCTTTGTCACAAGACATTAAAGTGCCACCTGCAGAAAAGGCAGAGTATTTTTCAACCCTGGGTTTTGTGCTTGTACATGTGACTGTCCTCATCAATCAGGAAGGAGGTAAATAGCATGCCTGCTTACCACAAACCAATGGCAGGTAGGTAGAATTTACTGTTCTCAGATGATGTTCATGTTCTTTCATTTACCTTTATATCTCTGTCACAGGAAAGAGTGCATCTCAGCCAGTCTGCTGGCTCAAGAATGTGAACTATGTGATGTAGAACCAAGCCAAATGACCTACAATGTGATATATAAAGAAAAGCTACCCCACCTTCTACCATCTAAAGCAAAGGCATGTAGCCAAGTCCAGCCAAATCAGCCAAACTTGAAATGCCCCATACACACATGAGCGAACACCAGTAATCATTGTTCTAGATTGCTGAATCCTGGAGATGTTTGTTAGACAGCATGCTTTGACACTAGGGAACCAATAAAGTCAACTCTAAGACTCACTCCCATATTGACAGTTAAATGTTCTCTTCTTGCAGTTTTCTTGCCACTTGTAATTTGGCAGGAATGGTATGTTAACAAAGCAGGTTGCCAACTGAAACTTTTTGTCAATACTGTATTGAAAATATTCTTCAAGACTTCACCCAAAATTTATAAGAAACCCAAATGAATTATAATTATTCTTAAATTTCCTTGGAGAAATTACTTGCTCATCTCTCTGGATTTTTAGTTTACATTTTTTCCTCCCTATCCCCTTCCCGTGATCCTTTACTCCCTACTCTCCTTCCTGCCCTCTTTTCTTTTCATTCCTAGCTTCCTTCCTCTCTCCAGTCTTCTCTCCTCTCTTTCTTCTCCTTTTCTTCTTTCTCCTTCTCTTTTTTCTCTTCCTCTTCTCCCTTTCCTTCTCCCTCCCTCTTTCTCTTTTCTTCTCCCTCCCTCTTTCTTTTATTTCCTTCCTTCTTTACTTTCTTTCTTCCTTTCATTTTTTTTGTGTTGGAACCAGAGCTTGAACTCTGGGCTTCCTGCTCTCACTTGGCATTTTTGCTTATTACTGGCATTCTACCACTTGAGCCACATCTCCGGTAGAGCATTGTTCTGATTAATTGGACATAGGAGTCTCTAACATTCTGCCAGGTTTGGCTTTGAACCTTACCCTCAGATCTCAGCCTCCTGAGGAACTCAGGTTACTAAGATTACATGCATGAGCTACCCGTACTGGTCATCACATACTCACTTCTACATAAGGATCATCTTCTGTTCTGTATCAGGGATTTCCTTGGGACCAAAGTCCTATTCCAACCTCTCCCTGGAGACACAAATGTATCCACTTGCCTGGTGCCTGAAAAACACAGCTTCACTAAAAAGCCTACACTCACCAACCACTATCTATCCTCCCTCTCCTGGGCTTGGTGTCTGGTTAGCTTTGCCTAACAGGTATCATCTGCTGCCCAAAGAATTCCAAAGATCCACCTCCTTTCCAAATACCTTGAAGATTCCTTTAAATAATAATTTAAAAATATTTTAATATACTTCAAAAATTAAAACCCTTTTACATATGACTAATGATGTGAAATCTTTCTTTTCAAGCTTTGGTTAAATGATGGCCCCAATAGTATTTCATATGAAACTATCATTTCCCCATAGTTTCCAATGAAATTATCAACAATTCATTTTCTAGTACTGGGCTTGAACTCAGGACCTTACTCTCTCATTTGACTTTTTCTCTCAAGGCTGGTGCTCTACCACTTGAGCCACACCTCCAGTTTTGGCTTTGTGTTGACTAATTTGATAGATCTGAGTCTCATGGACTTTCTGCCCTAGCTGTGATCTTCAGATCTCAGCCTCCTGAGCAGCTAGGATTATAGGCAGGAGCCACCAGCATTGAGCACATTTTTATTTCTGGATGGTTAGAGGGATCAATGGAGAAAGAGAGGGGAGGATCGTTTATTCTTTGTGTTTGAACCACTGAGCTCAAGAATATTATCTGTGTAATCTCAAGAGCAAGAGGATGAAGCCCCAAAGGACTGGGAGGGTGTGTCTCAGGTGCATCAGCCTTCACCAGCTATTTACTTCCTGACAAGCCATTGTTCAGGGTGTAATACATGGCCATAGACTTTCTGCTTTGCTTGGAATCTGTGTGGTGCTCAAACTGACTGTATATGGAAAAAATCAGAAGGAGCTTTTATTTAATCAGCTCAGGCAATTTTATTTTATGTTAGCATGAGAGAGGGAACTAAGGGAGTCAAATGTTTGCATTTATTATTGCCCCAACATTATGAATCCAGACTACAGGGAACCAGCAAGATTACAATGTATATCCATGAAACTAGAAAAATTGAGGGGATGTTTGGGGTTAGGAGGGATGAAAGGGATGATTTTGATCAAGATGCATTATATTCATAAATTGACTTGTTGAAATATAACCCCTTTGTACAACTACTTAAGGATAATAAAAATATAATTTCAAAGAAAACCCAGCAAGATTAAAGTATGTATGTTGCTTTTGGAAGCTTTAATATTTTCTGAAGAAGATTTGGGTTATTGTTTCTCTAATTTGGCTTTAAGTATCTGAGGTCTGAGAAATATGATCCAATTTTGGGAGTAAAGGAATTTTATCATTATTTTAGGGGGCTCCTGGCGAGCAAATAGTATGTATCCAAGGGTGAAGAGGGCAAAAAATACTAGTCATTTCAGCATTTTTTGTTACTAAAGATTATTATATTAATTAAGGTCAGAACTATTGCCGCAACCTTTAAAAACATTATGGAGAATGGTCACCAGTGGCTCATAAAGAAATAATGGGGAATGACACACAAGATACATTTTGAAGATTGGCTCTCAGCTCAGGCTGAACTAAATAGACTCACTGAACCTCTCTGTCTGTGGGTGTCTGGTGCCCAGTAGAAAACACCATGTAGTCTGCCCACCAGAGCTTACAGTTTTTGTTAAGGAATACCACCAAAGTAAGATGAGAGCCAAATGCTGACAGTGACACCCAAGTGCAATGTAAGGAGAAAAGGAGATCCAGTGGGTGGGGAGATTGTCCACAGCCCAGTTGTGCACTCTGATTACCAGTGAGCACTGCAAAGTCAGAACCTGCTACCGGAAAGTGATCATAATGTGACAGTCCCAGAGGGTGTTAGGCTTCTCCTAGCCACAGAGCCCTCCTCACATTAGAGAACCCCCACGAAGCTCTGTTTCAGAGATGTTCCTTCAGAATTTGTGGAGCACTTTGGTGTGAGACCAAAAGGAGGGAGAAGCAGGGAAAGAGAGGGGAGAAGGAGGATGGAGTTCAGGGGTAGACAGATGACTAGGTCAAGCTCTCTGAGCTTTTTCTGTACCTGCACAGTACTAGGCAAGAACAGACTAGCTCCAATAGCTCCCAACAGACACTTTGGTATATCACAAAAGCACCACACATGTTTATTTCTCTTCACGATTTTCTGACAGAGTAAGAGACAAAACAGGGGATGAGTGGGTGAGGGAGCATGCAGATGGAGCATGTGTTTATGAAGAGGACCTCTAGAAAGAGGAAACTGGGAAGGAGGCTCCTCTTGGCCATTCTGCAGCACAGGTGCATCCCACCTGTCCAGAGACTGCAGCCCTGTTCGTTATCCCTCTGAGGTGGACGCCTATGAGTAAAATAATGAGATAAAGTGAGTAACAAATAGTTGCCATTTATTGAGCCTCATAACATACCATAGACTCAATTATATCTCATCTAGACCCTTCTAGAAGACCAAAGGTGAGTACAAGGGCATCAGAAGGTCAAACTGTCTAGGCTGCATAGCAGGCTAGAAACCCAGGTCTGATACTCTACACCTCTCAGGAGGCCACCTAGGATTCACAGAATTCCTGGGTGCCACCCAGATCCTCTGTGGGGACAGAGGCCCAAAGGTAGGTGTTCACTACACAGGGCTTCCTGCTGAGACTCTGGGACCAGCCCTCAGCTCATATCCCTGACTAAGAGTGCCCTGAATCCAGTGCCTCCTCAGTGAAGGTGCACTGGGAATGCCATTCTTTTGAGAAAAGAGTCCAAATGTACTTCTCTACTTAAGGATCTCAATACCAAGTTACCACTTTTTAAAGAATCATGTTTCTTCCTCATCTTCCAGCATCTCCTAATGTTCTGTGATCTCATAGAGTTATCTGGTTACTTGATTTCTTGTGTTTTCTCTTCATTATTGATGCAGGTTTTTCTTCTTCTCTTACTTGGATTTCATGGTGGATCATTTAAAATAATGACTTATAAGCACTTTTGGTTTTCTCTAAAATTTTCCTTATGTCCTAAAGAAATACCTACCCTCAGATATGGTAAGTGATTTTGAACAAAGCCCTAGAACTGAACTAGTTAGAGTCACAACATCTTCTCCAGTTCCAACTGGTCCCCCAAAACTGTGTTTTTTTTCTCTTTTCTTTAGATTCCTCTTTTTAGGTCCCCTACTGTTAGCCAGGCTCAGTTGATTCCCAGAGGTCAACTCTGACCCTGAATTCACCAATGAATTGAAACACCCAATGTTTAACTCCCTCTGCCTAGACTCTTACCTTCAGTATTCTGATACCTACCTCCTTCTCTGTGGTCTTAGAAGATGGGAATTTCCTCTGTTTCCAACCATTTTTGGTTGCTATCATAAGATACCTGAAGCCTGATCCTTTTTTGGAAAAAATGAGGTCATTTTGGCTCATGGTTATGAAAGCTCATGGGTAGGACACAGTTATTTGCTCAGCTCTCGTGAGGATCTTATGTGGATGGTATTATAATGGAAATGTTTGGTATATGAAGAAGATTACATGATGAGACAGGAAGCCTCATAATAGTAGGAGGACTGGTAACAACCTCCCATTAGGCTCCAACTCCTCAGTACCCACCACCTCTACATCATCAGACTGGGGACCAAGTTTCCAGCCCATGAAACTTTGGGGGAACAAACGGCATTTAAATCCAAACTATAACACCTCCTTTTCAGAATATCAATCCATACCAGTATCTTCAGTGTCATCTGCTCTGTACCAATGTGATTCTGAAATAGGGAGTTTGGGTCTAGCTGGCTCCATCTTGGACACATGGTGGATGGTAGGGTCTGGCAACTTGTCTTCATAGTGGGGGAAGGTGAAGCCCCCACCTCCCAGGTGATGGGCTGCCTGAATCCCTGGAAGCAGGGGTGGGAACTTGGATGATAGGTTATTAAACCTGTCAATCTAGTGCCTGTGACTGGGAGTTTCCTTGACTCTGCCCCTATGTAGGGCTGGACCAGCTCAAGTGCCATACCACCATGCCACCTGTCTCCTGGCTCTTCTCTTGTCACCATGATGTCCCCATTCAGCTCTCCCTTGGAGTAGAATTGGTTTGTTGGCATTGTTTTTGTTCTTTCTTTCCTCTCGGCCTCCATGGCTCAGATTTCTAACAGTGTTAAGTGTTATTTTCTGGCTGCTGGTCTTTGAGACAGGAGTCCACCATGCAATTGTCAGCCTTTTAATAAAGGGTCTAAGATTTGACCTCTCAAAATGTGGTTTCTCTGTTTTCTCACCTTACAATAATTCCAGCACTTTGAAGGTCCACAACCACTGGAGAAAGTTCAAACATCAGCTAACAGACTAGTACATGAGATCTAAAAAGAGGCAATGAGAGTCCAGAGTTTGGTAGAATTCCTGATTTCCTTGCTGACACTGGACAACATGATCAGCTCATCATGTCAGTTAACTACCCAGCACACCAACAAAATACACACAAGTTAATTAAATTTGAAGCTCATGGTCTCAGTAACTTTGCTCTGTTGCCTTTGTGAGTACATCGTGATGGGACAGGAAGCTGCAAATTTCATGGAGAGCAAGAAGAGAGGGAGAAAGGGCTGAGTCCGAATTCAAAGGTATGCCCCTCCTGACTTGGTAAAGCCCACTTCCAATAGTTCCAAACTGGGAATGAGCCTATAACAAATGGGCCATGGAGGAGCATTCAAGATCTGAGCCACAGCAACTTTGGGGTCTGAGCTTCCAGACTCAGTGTGTCAGTGGGAGAAGCAGGAAGTGGTAAGCCCATGTCACCACACAGGAGGTCACCACCAAGTGTTGCACATGTGGAAACATTGCTTCTGTGTGTGTGTGTGTGTGTGTGTGTGTGTGTGTGTGTGTGTGTGTGTGATCTTTCTTCACACTGTTCCTGCCTTCTTCTTTCCTGTTCCTTTGGAAAGCATTGCTTTCCCCTCCCTTACCTTTCTCATGAGACTGAGAATCAAGGCTATAGTGAGACCTTTCTCACCTGACTCTTCAGGTTGCTTTGTGGTATGTCCATTCATCACTGGTTAAGTTGCTCTCAACTATCTGATGAAATTTGCTTTGTTCTCATGACTCCATGTTGCACCCATGGGCCACTGACCACCCTCCTCCAGGAACCCCTTCTGGCTCTCAGGAAAATTCCACCCCTGTTTTTATGTGAAAGCACAGGACTATTGGCCTTGTCAGGAGGATACTCCTACCATTAATCCCCAAACAGGAGTTTTTGCACCATAAATTCCCAACAAGACAGTTCAGACAATAAATTCCCAATTGGAGAGGACAAAGAAATTCCAAAGAAGAGTCTCACCATAAAATGTATAAAAACCTAAAGTTCACACACACACACACACACACACACACACACACACACACACACACACACACACACACCTCCCTGCTCTTTATTTCTCTGACCCCGCTTTGTGTTCCATGGAGCCACTCTGCAGCCATGATTAAAGCCTGCTCCGATCTGCTGAAGTCTCTGCCTTCTTTCTCTCTTTTCATCCACTTGATCTTTCCTGACACTCATGACTCAATTTCCTAACACTCATGACGCAGTGTTAGGAAACTGAGTCCACCGGTATCTAACCTAGTTTAGATACATCAACAGAAAAAGAAGGGTAAGACAAAAGAAGAAACAATGACATCACAAAACAAGCAGTACAATTAGTGATTTTTTTTTTAAATCTATGTTTTAGAAAACAAGTAAATGGGCCATGAGGCCTGACTTGGATGCCTGGAGAGTAAACTCATTCAGAGAAAAATACTTCAGAAACAGTAAAAGAATACAACAAGGATATTCCTCAGGGGAAAAAAAATTCTCACTTTAGCCTTCACTGTTGCAAGGAACACTCATCCTGAGTCTGGATTGGTGCCAGGCACTTGCAGTTGTGTTGTAAATATTGGAGATGAACTTATTTTGAAGTTTAAAAAAAAAAATATGGCCCAGAAGAGCAGAAAATGTAGAGGGTGGGTGAATGGTGGAGAGAAAAACTCCTTGAAACTACTTTTGAATCGAGCTAAGAGCTGAGGAAAGCTTGGTACAGAACAGGCCTTCTCAAATTAACTGGGGAGAAGGGAGTGGATGTGGGTGGTGCTGTAATAACAAGATAATGGAGTCCTGCTGACAGAATTCCTGAGATGGGGATCCTGCAGAGCAGCTGTGGAAATGTGCTGAATTGGGGAAAGCTGGGCCCAGAACACGTTTTCTTCATGATCAGCAAAACGTAATAAAATTATCCTGAGGATGGTAATACTGCTTTATATTTGTGTACTTCATCTTAAGAACACAGCATATCTGCTAAGATTATCCTAGACGTATACTAGTTATTGCAAATAAGGGAAAACATGGGATCTATGTTTCTTTGGGTCTGGCTTACTTCACTTATTTTTTTTTCAAGTGTTTCCATTTTCTTACAAATGGGGTGATGTCATTCTTTCTGATGGAAGCATAGAATTCCATTTTCTTGATCCATTCATCTAATGAGAGTCATCTGGGTTGGTTCCATGTCTTAGCCATGGTGAATGATGCTACAATAAACATAGCTGTGTTGGTAGCTTTAGTATGACCTTATTTATGATCATTTGGGTAAATGCCCAGAAGTGGAATTGCTGGGTCTTAGGGGAGCTCTATGTGGAGTCTTTTGAGGAACCTCCATACTGCTTTCCAAAGTGGTTGAACAACTTTACACTCCCACCAACAGTGCAGTAGCGTTCTCTTTTGGTCACATCCCCTCCAGCATCTGTTGTTATTAGATTTCTTGATTTTATCCATTCTAGCTGAGGTGAGGTGGAATCTCAATGTTGTTTTGATTTGCTTTCTTTTATGGCCAGAGCAGTTGAGCGTTTTTTCATGTGTTATTGGCCATTCTTATTTCCTCTTCAGAGAAGACTCTAAGTCTTTAACCCACTTATTAATGGTGTGGCTGTGTCTTTGAGGACTTGTTTTTTGTTTTTGTTTTTTTTGCAGGTTGTGGGGCCTGAACTCGGGGCCTGGGTGCTGTCCTTCAGCTCTTCAGCTCAAGGCTAGTGCTCTACCACTTGAGCCACAGTGCCACTTCTGGCTTTTTCTGCATATGTGGTGCTGAGGAATCGAACCCAGGGCCTCATGCATACAAGGCAAGAACTCTACCACTGAGCCACCTTCCCAGCCCAAGGACTTGTTTTGAGGGAGTTAATTTAGCAGATGAGCAGAAGAGCTCAATAGGTAAGTGAAATGAACTCCAGGACATGGACACAAGAGGTTTTTCTTTGTTGTTGTTGGTGGTGTTTTTTGTTGTTGTTTGTTTGTTTGTTTTTTGGTCAGTCCCACGTGGGGCTTGAACTGAGGCTTGGGCACTGTCCCTGAGCTCTTCAGCTTAAGGCAAGTGCTCTACTGCTTGAGCCACAGCGCCGCTTCTGGTTTACTAGTGGTTTAGTGGAGAGTAGAGTCTCACAGACTTTCCTGCCCGGCCTGGCTTTGAACAGTGATCTTCAGATCTCAGCCTCCTGAGTAGCTAGGATTAGGTATGAGCCATCAACACCCAGCTGTGGTTGTTGTTGTTGTTTTTAATGTACTATGTGATTTTTTGTTTCCTTTGTACATTCCTCCCCCTATGGTATATGCCCTGTTGTCACTATATTTGATTCTGGTACCCTGGTATTGTATATACATTTATTTGGATTAGGGAAGGAAAGAGGAACAGCAGAATGATGAGATAAAGGACAAGGGGGGAACCAATGCAACAGTGATATACACAAGACAATATGTTGGAAATGATTTGTACAACTTGGAGGGTGGGGGATGAAGTGGGAAAGTAGGAGAAAAATGAGGGAAGGGGTAACAAGTTTGATAAGAAATGTACTTATTACCTTACTTATGTAACTGTAATTCCTCTGTACATCACCTTGACAATAAAAATAAAAAAAATTAAAAACAACACAGCAGAAATAGAAAAGGTGGCCAGCTCTGCCAGTGTGGTATGGAGATATGATTCAACACACAGTCTGGGTGGTGTAAATAGGGTCTTCCCTAGCCTGGGCCTCAGTATATCTATCTATAAAAGAGAAAATTGGACTAAATCTAAGAAAATACACATCTGTGAGCTGTGGTTTGGTGTTCCAGGAACATTCTGAAATCTTAAGCTATATTTGCAAACTACTTAAAGATAATTAAAAAAATTTAAAAAACCTCTTCATTCAAGTCAAAAGAAGACAGAAGGAAGAGAAAATATACAAAGAGCCCCCAACTTTTACAAGTTATTTCAGTAGTTGCAGTGTGGGATACAATTATTTGGATTTTTCAGACATAGGAGAGATGAGAAGTAGACTTCTTCCACTGTTATGTGAGCGTTGGAGATGATAGTTCAGAATGACAGCAAGACTAAAAAGGCAGTTTTTTTCATATCAATAAGGAATCAGCTAGACCTACAAGAATAAAGAATAAAGTCCCCTGCTCCTGAATCAGCTTCTCCTCATTTCCTGTCTTGGTTCACCAAAATATGTCACTGGATTAAGGTAGTCATGTCTGAGACACCAGAAAGTTCTGCTCTAGTCAAAGAAAGAAACTAAGACGATGCAGAAGAGATATGAATAGGAGCAAGCTTATTAATGCAGGTTTATTAAAGCAAAGTAAAAGTGCGTGCTCCAGACTGGAGGGCAGGCAGGCTCAAGATGGAACACTGTTATTGTTTTATTGTGTTCTATAGACTTGGAAGTGGACAATCCTAGGGAACTTGTCAATTGGTCATTACTTCACAGAGACTGGGATGTGCATCATCAGATATACATGTTGGGTGAGGGAGTAGTTTCAGGCCTTGGATGGTAAGATCGAAATTGTTATTTTTTCAGGTGCCAGGGACTTCAGGGCAGCAAGACTTTGTTCTGTATCATAAGTCATTCCGTGAACATTAGCCATCCTGGATGTGATTCTTTATTGACATCCAAAACATGGTTCTCAGCCATCAGTTTTCCTAACTCACTGCTTAGCAGCTTTATCAGAGTGACTTGTGACATAGACCAGGATGTGGCATCCACATCCTGCAGAAAATAACTGCCCTGGTCTGACCATTCAAGGTCATGGATTCTCCCACCTGATATGTGGGAGGAGTTAATGACATCTAGCCTGGCTTTCAAAAATTAATGACACATTAATCAGTTTCTCAGGGCTGAACAGCTTTATGTCTGAAGACACTAATTAAAGGTTTTGGAAAATCTAGCACAGAGCTACTTCTTAGGCCTCTCTAATCTCCCATCATACCTGCACCTGTTTAAGACCCCTGTGTCCATTCTTTTTTTTTATTTTGTCAGTCCTGGGGCTTGAACTCTGTGCCTAGGAGCTTTCCCTCAGCTCTTCAGCTCTACCACTTGAGCCACAGCATCACTTCTGGTTTTCTGGTGGTTAATTGGAGATAAGAGTTTCATGGACTTTTCTGCCTGAGCTAGCTTTGAACTGTGATCTTCAGGGCTCAGCCTCCTGAGTAGCTAGGATTACAAGCGTGAGCCACCAGCAGTCTTGAAGCCTTTCTCTGATGAAACAAGAAGTTTCTGGGTCCTAGACCCAGGAACTCAAATCCAGCAAAAAAATGCTTTGATCCAATGGATCATCATCTCAGAATTGATTAGGATTGGCTAAGATAAGAAAGCCATGTTGGATGGAGGATATTTTGACTCTTACTGTAAATGCTTTTCCATCAATCTTGAAATCTAAGATGGTGGGCACAAGACAATAGCTCAGAGCAGAGGCAAATGCAAAGGGGAAGCAGAGTTTTTGTAGGCTCCAGTGAAGAGTCATATTCTTTAGCAAAAACCATTTTTAAGCACCTGTTAGCAAGCTAGATTTTGATTGGAGCAGAAGTGATTACAAAACAATAGTACACTCTCAAAGGAAACCAAAGGTAGGACACTTGACCAAACAGTCAAGGGCCTGAGTCCCCACGTCTTAGACAGTTTTATGGACAAAGTTCAATGCTTTTGCTAAGGATATGTATATAATTAATGAGTTTTCTAGGAGAAGATGGCAATTTCCAAGAACTGGACGATAGGAAGTTGTTGACCTATTAAAAATGCCCCCTAAGTCCAGATGGTAATGGGAGGACATGTGTATCCATGAAGCTAAAATTTATAATGTATTGGAAATGAGGCCTCTGGCTAACCTCTACAAGTGGGAAAGACCTTGTTAGAGTAGTTTCTAGGGAGACTATGGGCTGCTGTACCGAGAAATGGCCTAAACAGTTGACTGTTACTCCAGGACAGTAACGGATCAGGATTTCCAGCAAAATGTACCTGTGCCCCTGCCCCATTGTGTTCTTATTCTTCCCTTTCTAACTCTCTACCACACAACAACAATAAGGGTTTGTGCCCTTCCTCCAATCTCCCACAACATACACACCAAAAAAGTTAAGTGAATGATACTGGCTATGTCTGCTTATCTGTCCCCTTCTTATAAGTGACATTTAGTCAAACAATCATCAAATGCCAGACACTGTTAACTCCTGCTATGTGGGACCTCATCTGTTCTCAGAATGAATCAGAAGTAATGTATATTACCAAGTGAGGAGCCATGGCACAGGTAGAAGTGATTTGCTCAAGAGCACAGGCAGCCAGTGGTAAGATCAGGCTTCACATGGACCCCAGGCCATGGACATTCTGACTACACTTTTACTTCTCTGATTTAAGGATAGTGGACCTTAGGTGCACAGATCCTGAGTGAAGGTTTATTCATACTCAAGAAAAATAGGAGCAAGTTCAGGAATTGTGAAGTAAAAAGGAATAAAACAAGAGAAATCATTACCAGTGATGGAGATTTGGTTGGTCTTAGAGCAGATGGAGACCTGTACCGATAATCCCAGGTAGTCATTTTTAGAGAAACAATTCAGAGATGAAGTAAGGAATTGGGAGAAAGTGTCATTGAAGAGTGAGAGCACACACTCAAGACAGCGTGCAGGCTTTTCAAGGGAGAGTTACTTCACTAAGATTTTGATTGTTTGTGTTATGGGCAAGCTAATGAAGGGGAAGATTGTTCATGAGTTAAGGTGGCATAGGTGTTGAGATGCAGAAATTTCCAGGAATGGGTCAGGATTTTCCCCAAATGGTGCTTACTACCCTTCCTTTTCTGTTCTCAAATGGGTTTCTCGGGTATGTCATGGTATCAGATGCATGATGGGTACAGCTAATCGTGCAAGGTTAGTGATACGGAGATGTCATTACAGTGATGTCAAGGACAGTTAGCAGTCTTCTTAGATGGGCAGGTTCATCCCAAGGGTTTAGAGATGGGGTATGCTTAAGGAAAAAAGATATGTTTTTATTTCTCTGAGTGACCTTAAAAATGTGAGAATAGGAAGAAGCAGAAATCCAGGGCAGAGAAGTGTGTGCGTGCATGCGTGCGTGCGTGCGTGTGTACGTGTGTGTGTGTGCACGTGCGTATGCGTGCACACATGTGCACCTTCATGCAGGTGGCCCATTCAGGCATGCTGTTACCAGAGTCCCAGGCTAGTGGCCTGACCACAGGAATTTCGAAATGTCAGTTCCAGCCACTTGCCTCAGTGAAAGCAAACGGAAGCCATGATGAAAAGGCAAGAAAGGATTTATTCAATGTAACTATACCATGCTGTGAATAGGGGGATGCCGTTGTCCTTCTCTCAGTCCTACACAGAGAATCGAAACCCCTAATACTCAATCATAGATATGCTTTCCACACTCAGCCCTTATGGCTCCTCAGGCTGCCAGAGCTTCCTTCACTGAGGCGCACACCCTCTGAGGCCAGTATGGCTGGGTGCACACAGAGCGCAGGAAGCTGTGATGCCCTGCTAATGAGTACCTCCTTAGTCATTAGCACATCAAGCTAAGTAAGAAAGTTGGGGTGCTGGTAAAAGGGGTCCAAACCCACCAAAAAGACCATGCAGAAGTAACCCTCGGTATCAGGTTGATGCACTTCCATTCTTGGCTTGTAAATAGGGAATTCGGAATGATTTTGTGTACATGAGATACACACTTCTCATCAGTATTAGGATCAAGCCTACTAAACTTTTAAGCTGTTATTTTAACCTAACAAAATGTGACTTGCAAAGAACATCAGCTGTGCAGTGAATAATGATAGACCTGCAATCTTTCACCTTTTTATTTTAATTGTATTGTCAAGGTGATGTACAAAGGGGTTACAGTTACATAAGTAAGGTAGTAAGTACATTTCTTGTCGAACTTGTTACCCCCTCCCTCATTTCAATCTTTCACCTTGAAGAGATATTTTTCCTTTTGTTTAAATTTAATTTTATTTTATTTGTGAACATACTGTACAGAGGGGTTACAATTGCATGGGCAGGATAATGCGTACATTTCTTTCCAAGCATTGCAGCCTCCTCCTTTGTTTACCCTTCACATCACTTCCCAGCCTCCCCCCTCCCCCCCCAATCCCAATCCTTCTCCTTCCCCCCTCCCTCTCCCCTCCCCCCCACC
>NW_012267315.1:3431217-3470994 GCF_000151885.1 Dipodomys ordii
AGAGATAATCTTATAAATGCATTAGAAACACATGCATGAAAGAAAAAAAAACATTAAAATACATATCTAAGGGTTCATTTTCCTGACATCACATTTTGAAGAGATTTTTTTAAGTCATAGATCTTAGACCTCTTACCTAATTAGTGATTTTTAACCCATATCAGTTATTTTAAAGAAATGAAAACATTTAAAATATCAGGATCTCCACGCTCCCTTTCATATTTCTGTTTTCTTTTTTTAAAAGTAAAGGATATATTTTTGATCTTTTGTAATTAGAAAAAATTGCAAGTTTTTTTTAAGAGAAGGGGGCCTGGTAGTATAGCTCAGAGACAGTGCACTTTTCCCAGCAAGCATGAAGCCCTGGGTAAATGATCCCTTATACTCCATCTCACTATAACCCAACCTGTCACCCTTCCAGAAAAAGGAAAAGAAATCTTCCACACATTGCCTGAGAGTGAAGGGCTGCTTTGGGATCAATACAAATGGAGGACAGAAATGGAGATTTTGGAACTCAATATCACCAATCCTTGATCCAGTAGCTTGAGGGAGATGGAGCTGGGACACAGCCCCTTTGAGCCTTACACTGACTGCTTCAGGCCATGGGTTAAGTCCCCCGTCCCCATCCTGTTTTCTTCTAGTGCTGGTAATGAAACCTGTGGTTTTACATGTGCTAAGCTAGGGCTTTACCGCTGAATTATATCCCTAGCCCTTGGTTTTATAGACAGTCTCCCTATGTGGCTCAAGCTAGCCTTGAACTTACGATGTAGCCCAGGCTGGCCTTTTGCCCCTCTCTCGAGTGCTGGAATTGCATGTACACACCACTATGCCTGGCTTTCCAGTCTGCTTTTAATTTTGTAAGCTGAAATCGCTCCTGCCAAAAATATATGAAAATAAACAAGATGCAAATAGGAAGATTCAAAAGTAGGTCACTATGGTCATTACTATTCATCTAGTAACTAATATTTCCCTGATGCTTCATACTCTCCATTAATTTTTTCACACTTTCTTTCCTTTGTTCAGGGTACAAGTAAGGACAACACACATAGGTACACCCACAGCTCATTCTCGCTCACTCATTAGTCACAACACCTGCTCAGAGAGCAGATGGCCAGGGCCTTATTAGCTCTGCTGCCACCTGTAGGACCAAATAGATACTGGCTTTCCAGGAATGGGACTTGGATCCAAAGGAATGTCAAAAAGAGTCTGACTGAATGCCAATAAACACTCTCTCATCTACATCTTACAAGCTAGGCCTGCCCTAGCCAACAGGATAATCATGTATGGCTTTTTAAATTTCAAAATGAATTCATTCAAATTAAAGGGACTTCAGCCCTTCTATGGCACTAGCTATATTTCAATTGCTCTGTAGCTAACAGGGCTGATGGCTACTGTACTAAATGGTGCTGGTAAATGCACATCTATCTGGCAGGAAATAGGACAGTTACTTCTCCCTTCCATGTACTTTGGTCCTTAGGGATCCTTTCCTGTTAGGTCTAGGGGTCATGGAGAAGTATGCAGTCTGGAGTGTTTGCCTGTGTTTCTGCCTGGATGGCAAGCATGGAAAACAGCACAAAACCCTCTTGCCCTGCCTGCTGGGCACTGCCCCGAAATGATGAGAGATACCACCAGGGAATCCCTCAGCATCCTCAGAGCAAGGTGCCACTGTCCCCTCTATAGTTCAGAAAAGCCATGCCACTGAGTGTCATGGCTACAAGACTTGGTTCTGTATACCAGCTCTGTGAAATACCTGATTAAGGCTCTCATTTGCAACTATTGCCTGTCTCCCCAGTAATCATACAGGAAACTGGGTAAACACATGAACTGAGGTAGAACATGGACAAATGTCACTGGCCTTTTCTGGAACAGCTGGCACACAGCCAAATACACATTGAGAATTCCCACTGTCTACCTTTTAGATAATCTTGTTTAGTCCTTCCCCCTAGCTAGTTATTTGAATCGGTAAGATACTTTATATTTCTGTAGTTTAATTTCCCTAATGATATGAAGTGTGGTTTTACTTCAAGTTTTTCACAATAAAGAATCCATAGCAATCCATAAATGATGAGTTCTTTGAGGTTCTGAGCTGACTCAAGTTTCTACTGAAGTCATGATGCTCTGGATACAGAGGCTATGAAAGGCAGAAAAGAACCAGAAGTACAAAATTCAAGCACTGTCCTGGGCCACTTGTTAATAAATGCTGATCTTAAAAAAAAAGTTAATATAATCCTTGGCATTGTGGCTCAGTCCTGTAATTCTAGGTACTCAAGAGGCTTAGATCTGAAGAACATAGTTCAAAGCTAAGCTGGGAAGAAAAGTCTGCAGGACTCTTTTCTTCAACTATCCAGCAAAAAGCCAGAAGTAGATGTGTTGCTTAAGTGGCAGAGCATTACCCTTGATTATAAAAGCCTGAAGCCTTGAATTCAAGTCCCAATACTAGTATGGAAAAATATCTATAATGAAGGCTTTGGAGTGTGGTTCAAGTGGAGAAAACACATGCCTACAAAACTAATGGCACTGATTTCAATCCCTAGTACTGCCACAAAAAGGGAGGCAGTGGGGAAGGGAAGGAGTTAGGTGCCAGTAATTCATAACTGTAATCTTAGATACTCAGAAGGTCGAGATCTGAATGTCTAGGTTCAGAACTAGACTGGGCAGAAAAGTATATGAGATTATTTTTATCTCAGAAATACCAGCAAAATACTGGATTAGAGGCTTGGCTCAAGTGGTACAGTATTAGTAGTGAGTAATAAAGCCAAACAAAACCAGGAAGGTGTTTGAGGCTAGTGGAGATCCCAGGGATTGCTGGGTGTGGCCATGGAGTCAGAGATGTTCACATGTCTTGAGCCCATTACTTAGTCTCTGAATCTGTATTTTCTTACATGTTCAATGAGAATAAAATCCTGAAAGGACTCTATTACAAATGTGGGAGATACAGGCACTGGCCTGACCTTTGGACCTGTCTAAAGACAACAGTTCTCTTAACCAATGAGGCAAACAGCCCTGCAGAGCATGTGACTAGCCTGAGTTTATACAGACCTCTTCCCTCTGGGGCCCAGCTCCCTTATTAACTTCATCCATGGTGCCCCTCCATGTATCTGCTATGATCCCAGCCACATACAAGTCCTCTGAAGGATTTCTGCCTATCCACACTTGCACTCACATTTGCCCTCTGCAGCTGTCTATTCTGCCATCTCTGAGTCAGCAGAGACCTCTTAGTCCAGCTTTGTACATGACCTTGACAGAGAAAGGGGAGATCACAGCCGTGTGGGCTTCACTACCTTGGACAAGGCAGCCTGGACTGAGGACCTCCACTGGAATTGGACTAGCGATTCCCCTACCAGAGCTCTTTTTTTCTCCTGATTCTATTCCAATTTATCCTTCTTCCCACTTGACTGTCCCAGGATGGGCTCTCATATACTTGTGTGTGTGTGTGTGTGTGTGTGCGCGCGCACACATGTGCGCACGCACATTGAAAACTTTGCTTTCAACCTAGTTTAAAATCACCTTGGCTTTTTGGACGTTCAGGTACCTATGAAATCACCACTAATTCATCCATTGTCCAAAACAAAACTCAGCAAGCACTGACTTGCAGATCAGACCTGGCCTGCTTGTCTTTAGTAAACAGTTCCAGCAAACACTGAGGGTATAGCCCAAGTGATATAGTACCAGCCTAACCATTCTATAGTCACAGTTCATATATTGTTTATGGATAATTTTACCCTAGAATAGCAGAATTGAGTGGTTATGACAGAGGCTTTGTGGCCTATAAAAGTAAAAACATTTACTACCTAGCCCTATAAACATTGTTACCTCTATATCATGTATTAAATCCTGTACTAAATCACACAGCAGCAAGAAGTAGTTCAATAAGTCCATTGTCTTTCTTCTCTCCTTCTCCTCATCTTCATCTCCCTCCCTCCTTCCCCCTGTTTGTACTGTGAACTGAATTAAAGCCCTCCTGTTCACTAGGAGAGCTCTCTATCATTTGAACCACCAAAACCCCAGGTCTTCATTATGTTTTTCAAAAATCAGCATTTCTTAATTGTACATGTTAATAGGGTTCTATGCATGCAAAACGCATATAATGATCAAATAAATGGTCTTTTGAATCCATTCTTTTCAGACTGCTCATTCTCTGGAATAAGAATTGGAATACAGTAAAGTTACTGTCAGAACCCTTTGTCATCCTTGGGTGTCCCAATGTCCTGTTCTCCAGGTGTGTACTCTTTAATGTTGTTCTTCTTGTTTCTTGATTTAGCCCCTGGTTTGGGGGAAGCATATCCTCCTACATCTGTGAAGTCATATGGCAGATAATTTTTTAGGTTTTTATGTTGTATAGTATTTGCTCTTGTGTTTATTGCCACTGTTAGAGATAGGACCATTGGTTGGAAGACATTGTTCCATTGTTTTTCTAGTATCCTATAGTGCTGCTGATACACCTAAAGCCTTTTTAAGTCCTGTTTTGTTTGTTTGTTGTTTGTTTGCAGTGCTTTATTTTTCTTCTTTCTTTTTGTGGGGAATAATTTTGAGTCTTTTCTAGCCCCAATTCAGAACTCTTCATGTGTCCCACCTCTTTCTTAGCTCTGTCTTGTTTTTTCCTGCTCCCCAGATAATTTTCCTAGTTTTCTCTTCCAGTTCTGTCTTTGGGTACACCAGATTTTTATTTTCTCCTAGTTTCAAACTCATTTGTCAGGTTTTCATATAATTATGTTCAGATAGATTTTACAAGGGCCCAAAGTCAGTGTTCCAAATGCTCTAAATTCAAGATCACTAGGGCTGCAGCTGGTTTCTTTTTAGTGTGTGGATTGCAAGGGTACTTTTCTCTCTGCAGCAATTTATATATGTTCTTTGCACAGAGTCTTGCTGTTTCTTGTGGAAAATCTGTTCTCTACATTTCCTGTTAGATGCTATGTTGGACCTTTCCCAAATTCTGCCTTGTATCCTTTTATTCTACCTCTCCTCCACCCACTACTGCATTGTTCTACTTTGCAAATGGTGCCCTGGTAGAATTCATGATGGAGTCATGCACCATTTTTTCTCCCTGAATCAGGGCAAATGTCACTGGTAGAACTCACCTTATACTCATAGGTACATTATCTAGCAATGCAGGAAGGTGGTGTCCCAGGGACATCTTTGATCATTTGGGGGTTTGACTGATAGGAGTAGGGAATGCTCTTCCTGTGGACAGTTCTGAGTTACATCCCAGGAATTCCCAGAGGATTCCCATCAAAAATGAATCATAGTCTCCCATAGTAGTCATCAACTAACATAAGCAATATCTAAATATCATTTTTTCTTTACGTGTTTCTTTCCTTCTGAATTTCACTCTCATTTCTTATGATCATTTCCCCTTAATAGATGCACCTTTGTCAAACCATTATTTAGGCATCTGCTTTCTTGTCAGGAACTCATGTTAAACCAATGCATGTGTCATGGGACCTGATGAATCCCAGGCTATCCAGGCAATAGTAAGAGTTTTATACAGAATGTTTTATATAGGATTATATAGAATGTTTTAGTTCAGTGGTAGATTTCTTGCCTCACATAGGTAAGATCCTGGGTTCAGTCCTCACCACCAATAAAAGAAAAACAAGTTAAAGGATAACAAATGGCAAAGAGAGTCAGAAGTAGCTCAGACCACTGCAGCCCTGAGGGAGGGAAGGGAAATCCAAATTTGTTTCTTCCATGATGCAAGTTGTTGCCAAAGAAGGAAATGTCCCCTTACCAGCCTGCCCATTGAAATGACAATAGCTACAGTCATGGCAATGCTGAATTTGAGTCATCTTAAATTCTGACTTTGGGTCCTTTTAAAAATCCGTGAGAACAAAGTAGACAATGATGGACAGTTTGAAACAAAACTTTAGTAGTTCTTCCACATTTCAGAATGACATCTAGGTTCTGATACAGCTGTAGAAATGACAGTTACTTTAAGTGAAGGAAAAAGTTCTTAAATGACAAAGAGAAATGGAACAGATGGATTCCTCCATCGCATTATGCTTACTCTAAGAAAATTCAAGGGATAACTGTCTCCACAATGGTGACAATACGTCAAATTGTATCTTTAATGTTGTTTCGCAAAGGTACTATTGTTCAGAGGCAGGCCATATAAACTCCAGAAAAGCAGTCTGCCTGGCTTCTTCTTTCCCGGTTTTGTTGGTTTATCCTCTTACAATGATTAGCTTGAATTGCATTTAACTATAAGTGACAGAAAATCTGACATCATGTCCTAAAAATAGAGATTGTTTTTCTTCACATAATAACACAGAGGTGGGGAGTTATTGCCATTGGTTCAATGTCTTCATAAAGTCAAAGATGAAGGCTCGGTATTCTCCTGACCTTTCTATCAAATTTGAAAAATGGCTACTGCAGGTCAAACTGTCACAACTACATCTAAGTAAAGGCAAAAAGGCAAGGGAAGGACAGGTCTCAGTTGAATCTGTTCTATTTTGTTGAGAACACAAATAATTCCTGAAAAACAAAACAAAACAAAACCCAACAAAGCAAGAGTGCAAGGCCCTAAGTTAAAAAAAGAAGTCAAGGAAACAAAGGTTGTGGACTGGGTGTTGTCAGAAAGCAAGGGAGACAATAACTAACAATCTAATGATTTTTATCTCAGGAGTTGGAGGAACAAGGGAGGACTCTAATCCTTAGGGTAAAGAAGCAAATATCTCTTCTGATGGGTGGAAAGAGGGAAAGGGCCATGCTTGTGGTCTGAAGTGTTACTGACTTTGTTCTCTGTACCCAGATACAGGATAAGGAGGTCTTAATTTTGCTCCTGCCATCATAGCCACAGAATGGTTTCTTGGTGCTGGCTTCTTGTGACATTATAGGGTTCATCAAGAGTTCTTCTTCTATAGGCTCTATCTAGTTGGATGATAAAGGGAGCTCTTTCTCCTCCTCATTATCTTTCAAAATAGCCTCTGGGAAGCTGCAGTGATGTGAGTGGTACAGAGGCTATGGCAGTCAGAGCTGTAGAGCCATGCGAGGAAGGAAAGATCTTCCATCTTTCATAGTGTCTGGGTTGAGGTCCAGCTCTTTACCTTCCTTTAGTTGGCGCTGGAAGAAATGCCTCTCAGGTTTCTCCTCAGAGAAGCTATCTAGGAGGAGACATGCTATGTTTCTCTGTGGTTTCCTACCCTTCTTGTCCTGTAAGAGTTTCAGGTAAGCAAGCCCAATTTTGTGAATAAACTGATGCATCAGTTCTCATTTTGGCTCTCTTATTTAAGGACAGGGTTCTTTGATACAAACTCCAGAAGAAGCCATTGGGGATGGGAACCAAACCCTCTCTTGTAGGCCTAATGTGATGCACTCTGTGTTTCTGTGCAGACACATGACATTTATGTTCACATTTCTTCTTTACAGTAGCCAACTAAGTCATCATTATCATTTTACAGACAAAAATATTGAGGGCCAAGGACTCAATGGCTTGACAATTACTATATGCTGTCAAGTGGCAGGTCTAGAATGTCAAAGCTTGTGACAGAGACTCTGGACTGCCCTCCCTGTCCTCTCCCCATTGAGCACTGGCTGGTATAAGCCGCTGCTAAGCCACTACCCTGTCTGTCTGGTAATGCAGCTCTTGGCTCTACTCAGACTTCCTTAAATTTGGTATTACCTTTTAGAATCTTTCTCTCTCTCTCCTAGATGTAAACTCAGTTTCACTCATGATCTAATATTTCCTCATACTTGGGTGAAGTTAGAGCAAGACTATGCCTGGAAATTGTGTTACTCATCCTTTGTCATGGACAAGTAGGCAAGAGTACCTCACCACTGAATTCTGACCTGTCCTTTGCAGTCTACAATTCAGAAAGGCACTGGAACAGAACTTATTGTCCACTTGGTTTCCCACTCAACTCCACTTACATTTCTTTCTCTTCCTACCCTTTCCTAAGAAAGCAAAATCAATCAAGAAGTAAATTCAATTTCCCTACCTTGCTCACAACCAACTCTAGCCATCAATCATCATACTGATCATTCATATAGTTCTCACTCACTATGTAGAGAATTTACAGATATTAACCCATGGAGAAGAGGAGGGAAGAATCAATCTGATGAAAGTACTACAGATGCACATGTGAAGTATCATAATTAAACCTGTTTGAACAACTAGCATACACTGAAAATAATGAAGGATAGAAATATACAACAGGGTCTCTCTAGGAGGAGAGTACTAGAGGAAGAGAGAAGGACAAATGGAGAGGGTGAAAGAGATTGAATATGGCCAAAATACTTTATGTACATGAGTGTAAATGGAACAATACAGCTTGTTAAAATGTTTGGGAAGTGGGAAAGGGAGATGAGGGAGAGCCATGGAGGGGAAAGGTCTCTTCAAGGTACACTGTATATCACATAGATGTACAAGTGTAAAATCCTTTCTATAGGTAACTGATGCTACTAAAAATGAAGCAAAATATAATTATTTGTTTTTTCTTTTCTTTTTTTGTATTATGGATAAAACCCAGGACATTATACTTACTAGGCAAGCACTTTGCCACTGAGCTACACCTCAGCCCCCAACTACAATTATTAACTTAGTGGATTCTCTGGACAGCTTCTTCCTACACCCCAGGTGCTACTATGAGCTCCATGTTCACATATAGAGACTGAGTCACAGAGCTGTTAAAGAAATTGTTGATATCCACACAGAGGGTGGAAAACAGCATTAGAACAGGTACACAGGAAGTGTGGCTGCAAGAGTTCTGGCCCCAACCACATTGTATCCCACCTGCTAACTCAAGGACCAACCAGACGCTGGCACCTGCTGACCTCTCTTTCTCAGGCTTTACCACTATTCAGCAGTCTTTGTGCCACTACCTCAAACTCTTTGATACCCAGAACAAACTAGACTCTTTATCAGTGTCTCTGTTTTGTACAAGATGTTTTCTCCACTAATATTGTGCCTTCCTCTTTCTGAGTTTGCCAGTAGTATCCATTCCTCCAACAATAACTAGGTTCTGATCTCACTTCCCAAGAAGTCATCTTCAATCATTTCATAGCTATTGATGTTGATCTTGTTGTGTCAGGATCAGAGATCCTCAACATTTAATGGGCACATGAATCACCCAAAGAACTTTTTACAAGATTCAGGATTTGACCCCACTGGCATGTATTTTTAATAAGATTCCAGGGGAGGCTGGCAGGGCTGGTCCAGGGACCACAGCTGGAGCAGCAGGGCCATAATACTTCCTCTGCAACACCCCTGACACAGCCCTAGGCTTTCTTCAGGGGGATCCTTTGCATCCACAGGGGAGGAGGGAGAGGGGAGCAGGGAGGCTCACTTGCAGGTGCCATACCCATTCTATTTCTGTCCATCATTTGGCACATCGGAAAAATGTCTTTGTCATTAACCCTAAAAAAAAAGCCTAATGCCAACAGTTGAACAGTTGAACATCATCTAAGTGAAACATAATTAAAGGAGTTTTGCACAAACAACTTGCATTTGTGTTTATGTTTTTTCCTCAGAAGGCAAAATGTGAGAAGAGACAGATGTCTGTGAGACACAGTCAGTCAGCAATTGAAGCTCAGGAAACAAACAGCAGATTTCCAGATAAATAAGGTCCAAATTCACACATCTGCCTATAATTATCTTAGCCAGCAGCCCAGGAAATCAAAAGCCTGTGGTTGATAATTTATCCTATTTGTTTAACTTGAAGACCCCTGTGCAATCACAGGAATGCATGACGTGTTGGGCAGCCAGAATTGATAAAGGACACATGTATAGTGCAGTCGTTCAAGCTGAAGGACAAATTTAAGCCAACTGTGCTTTACTTGGCAGAACAATGGTCCTGCTGCCTTTTACTTGTGGTTCCCCGAGGTACAGAGCGAGGGCAGGATACAACCTGGAAACAAGGGAGAAGACAGAAGGAGAAAGAGGGAGACCATACCGTGCCTTAAGCAGCAGCACTATGACCCACTCCTACTGAAAGGATGACAAGTAGAAGCCAGAAGCTGAAAGCTTCAGAAGCCACTCTATCCTCTGGAGGGATGGCTGCAGGAATTTCTGGGTTGATGTTTCCAGGGTACCAGAAGGTAACAGAAAGAACTCCCTTGAGCATGACAGCTTTCATAAATTAACACCTGTATTACCTTAAGTAGAAATGAGCTTCTCAGTGCAGGACTCTGAGCTTAACTGTGATGTCCAGGGTCACACTTTAGCTTCCTGGAATCATAATGTGCTAGAAATAGAAAGGAGCTAGAAACCACAGCTCTTTTTACTTAAGAAAATACATCCTCAGAAGGATTAACTCCTGTATCCAGGGTCAAAAGACTAGAAAGCTAACGTCAAAATCAAAAAAAGGAACTAAGTTTCAAAGTAATCCCTATTCCCTTCAGTCTGTTGTGAGAAACCCAGGCAGAGTTAACCAGGGTTGGGGGAAACAGAGCTTCAAAGGTTTAGAGAAGGTGGGGCATTGAACCTTTGTCCTCACTTCTTTCTCTTGCTCCCACAGGAATATGACACTGGTGGTTATTTAATTTATCCTGTAATTCTGCAATGGAATAATCAAGAATGTCACACACAGGGATACAGGGTACCAAACTGACCTTAGGCAAACAACATTCAGCAAACAATAGTGACACTGTGCAAATTCCTATGCACTCAGTCATTAAGTTAAAATAAATTAGTAATGATAAGATAGGAAACGTAATTGCTTTTTAAGAACACACTCTCCTCCCTTTGCAGTAGGCTGCCATTATGGCAGAACTCTGCAGCTTGGCTGCACCTTGCCCTCATAGCTTAATGCACAGATTTATGCATGTGGAAGCTGCTCATGAGGCCTCATTCATGTAAACTTCATGATCTACACAAAGTAGAAATGCTATATTGGGGTAATGAAACCTAGTTTGCTGACTTTGTGTAGAAATTGTATTTTCTTAGAGAGAAGTAAATTCAATTCTACCCTTTATCAGAATGCTACTTCACTTCATGTGGACAAAAGGAACTAAAGAGAATAAATCATGGGTAAAAGAAGCTCAAGAAGGCTGCTGTGTGTGCGCCTGTGTTCATATGTAGTAGGTTGGGACATGAGTGGGACAATGAGTGTTAGTTTTCCCATTATTGTGATAACATACATGGAGTGACCAACTTCCAAGGAGGGAAGTCCTATTTGGGCTCTTGGTTTCAAATGTTTTAGTTCATGGTCATTTAGCTTACTATTTCTGGGCCCTGGTGAAGAGAAAACATGATGGTGGAGATCAAGTGAGAGAGCAGAGTTTCTCACCTCATGACAGCCAGGAAACAGACAGAGGCAGGGTCACACAAAGGTCCCAATGCTTCCCACAAGAACATACTGCAAGAGGTCTAACTTCCTACCAGTACGTGATACTTTCTGAAGGTCCCAGCACCTCCCAATAGCATGAGAGGCTTTAGCACTTGAGTCTTTGTGGGACACTTCAGACCCAAACTATAGCAATGTCTAAGGATGGGTAAGGTGGGGAGTGCATATCTTTCCCCTTTTCCTATACCCTATCTGAAGCAATCCTGGGATTCATTAGCTCCCTGGATTTACCAAATGTAGACAACTGGGACAGCTCTGTTTTATCTTTTTATCACCATCTTTTCCTCTCCTCCAACTTCACACAATCAACCACATCCTGTAGGGTACTATAAATTTCTCCTAGTTTATTCCACAAAAAAGTAAAAGAAACAAAAAAACTTAAATATCATCAGAAGTGAATGTTTCTTAGCTTGAAATGAGCACAAGTGTAATACTTAGGAGGCAATCCTGCACTGTTAGCAGTGATAACAAGTATCTGTTAGGTTCCTATGACATGTCAAGGGCTTTGCTTTGAACATTCTGCTCTCTTCTTTGCAGCCACCCAACAGGTAGAACCAAATCATCCCATTCATCCATATTAGGGTATGAAAATACATTAATTCCAAAACTTGCTTTTGTAAACCACTGTTTTTATGAGGTCAAAATAGTTAGACAGACCTGAGGTGAAATCCTGGTTCCCCTCTCCTGGACAAAATGCTTTCAAGAAAATTGTGGAAGCTTCTCTGAGCTTTAGAACTCATGTCTGTGAAAACGCACCAAGTCAGTTCTGAGGTTCTCCATTGTTGGATGTAAAGTCATCTGTAGAGTTTCAAACCCAGGAACTCCCAGTCTTCCCACATATGTAGAACTGCACAGGTAAACGGACTACACGGTGAAGGCTGTTCATGCCTGACACACACTAGTGACCCCTATGTCTCTCCAACTTCAATGGTCATGAGAATCATCTGGAAAGCTTGCACAATCTCTCAAGGATCAGGCCCAGAAATGTGCATTTTTAGCAAGGTGCTGTCCATAGTCTGGGAACTAATACTGTATCATGGTAATTCAATAAGTATAGGTAAAGACAAGTTGGATATACCTTATCTGAAAGATCAGAAGTGATGTGGAATTGTTAGGTTTTGGGATGTTTGCATATAGTTAGATGGGACTCAAATCTAACTATGGAATTCTGTGTTTCATATCCACTTCATACAGATAGCCCGTAGGTAATTTTATGCAACAGCTGTAGTGATTGTGCATGGGACAAAGTTTTATGGTGTGAAATTCTCCACTGGAGCATTATGTTTGAACTCAAAAAGTTTCAGCTTGTGCCAGGTACTGGTGGCTCATGCCTATAATCCTAGCTTTTCAGGAGGCTGAGATCTGAGAGTTGGAGTTCAAAGTCAAACTGGGTGGAAAACTCTGTGAAATCTCATCTTCAATTAATCAGCAAAAAAAGCTGGAAGAAAAGAAATAGCTCAAGTGGCTCAGCAGCCTTGAGCAGAAAAAGCTAAGGGATGATGTGTAGACCTTGAGTTCTAGGCCCAGTACCGACACAATATAAAAAAAGACTCAATGCCTTTCAGATTAGGGATTCCTGATCTGTAAAATACTAACTCAGAGTCTAAGGAGAAAGCGAGAATGCTATCAGTGATGGTTATGGAGATTGGCTGCCATTGTGGAATACAAGCATTTTCCATACATTGACCAAACCAGGATGGATCAGACTCACCTCTGAGCCCCAAGTATTTGTTCCATATTGAACATAGAATTTCATGCTATTGGTTCATTCAGGAGATCTTATGCATATTTCAGATGATAAAATATTTGTGTTCACCAACAAAAAAAAGAGAACTACCGATCAATCTCTTTGATGAACACAGATGCAAAGCTCCTCAATAAAATTCTAGCCAACAGAATCCAGAAACATATAAAAAAATCATATATTATGACCAAGTAAGCTTCATCCCAGAGATGCAGGGATGGTTTAACATATGTAAGTCAATAAATGTAATTCATCAGATCCAAGGTCAAGAACCATATTATTATCTCCATTGACACAGAAAAGGCTTTTGATAAAATACAACATTCATTCATGTTAAAAGCTCTGGAAAAATTGGAATAGAAGAAACATTCCTTAAAACAATAAAAGCCTTATATGACAGACCAACAGCCAATATCAAACTTAATGGGGAAGAACTAAAACCAATTCCCCTAGAAACAGGAACAAGGCAAGGATGCCCACTCTCCCCAAACTATTCAATATACTTCTGGAATCCTTAGCCAGAGCAATAAGGTAAGAAAAAGACATGAAAGGGATCCACATAGGGGAGGAAGAAGTTAAACTATCTTTTTTTGCAGATGACATGATTTTATAACTATCCCAAAGGCTCCATCCCCAAACTCTTAGAGCTTATAAATCACTTTGGCAAAGTAGCAGGATACAAAATTAACCCACAAAACTCAGTTGTCGTTCTCTACACCAGAAGGGAAATCAAGGAAATCTGTACAAGCAGAAAGAGAAATCAAGGAAACAACCCCATTTATAATAACCTCAAAAAAATATCTAGGAATTAACCTTACCAAGGATGTAAAGGATCTATTTCATGAAAACTATAAAAGCCTAAAAAAAGGAATCATAGAGGATACCAGGAAATGGAAAGATCTCCCATGTTCCTGGATAGGCAGAATTACCATAGTGAGAATGGCTATACTGCCAACATTGATATACACATTCAATGCAATTCCCTTTAAAATCCCAATGACATACTTTACTGAAATAGAGAACACAGTCCCAAAGTTCATATGGAACAACAAAGGACCTAGAATAGCCAAAGCATTTCTAGGCAAAAGAAACAATGCATAAGACTCCACATAGAGCTCCCCTATGACCCAGCAATCCCACTTTTGGGCATTTACCCGAATGATCACAAACAATACCATACTAAAACTATCAACACAACTATGTTTATTGCAGCATTATTTACCACAGCTAAGATATGGAACCAACCCAGATGCCCCTCAGTAGATGAATGGATCAAGAAAATGTGGTATATATACAGAATGGAATACTATGCCTCCATCAGAAAGTATGATATTGCCCCATTTGTTAGGAAATGGAAAGACTTGGAAAAAAATATATTAAGTGAAGGTAAGCCAGGCCCAAAGAAACATAGGTCCCATGATTTCCCTTATTTGTAATATCTAAGTATATGTATGAGTCAAGCGGAAAAGGTCAGATAATGTGATGTCAGGAAAATGAACCATTAGATGTGTATTTTAATGTTTTTTTTCTTTCATGCATGTGTTTCTAACGCATTTATAAGATTATCTCTTTGTTGCTTTGTATGTCCCTCCCCCACAGTATAACCCCTGCTTTCACTATCTTTGATGTCAGTATAACTTGTGGAGGAGATGGGGAAAAACCAGTTGTTTAAGGATACAGGTGGACCTGTTGCAACAATGAGAAGTACAAGTTGTCATGTCCAAAACGAGCTTTACAACGTCGGTGCGGGGGGGGGGGGTAGGGGGGGAAGGAGAAGGATTGGGATTGGGGGGGAGGGGGGAGGCTGGGAAGGGATGTGAAGGGTAAACAAAGGAGGAGGCTGCAATGCTTGGTAAGAAATGTACGCATTATCCTGCCCATGTAATTGTAACTCCTCTGTACAGTATGTTCACAAATAAAATAAGATAAAATTAAAAAAATATATATTAAGTCATGTAAGCCAGGCCCAAAGAGACATAGGTCCCATGGTTTCCCTTATTTACAATAACTAGTATATGTCTGAGACAAGCAGAAAAGGTCAGATAAGTTAATGTTAGGTGAAATGAACCCCAAGATAAGTATTCAAATATTGGGGCTGGGAAGGTGGCTCAGTGGTAGAGCACTTGCCTTGAATGCATGAGTCCCTGGGTTCAATTCCTCAGCACCATAAGCAAAAAGAAAAAAGCCAGAAGTGGGGCTGTGGCTCAAGTGGTAGAGTGCTAGCCTTGCTTGATCTGAAGAACTGAGGGACAGCGTCCAGGCCCAGAGTTTAGGCCCCACGACTGGACCCCCCCCAAAAAAAGTATTCAAATGTTTTTTTTCTTTCTTGTGATTGTTTCTAACATATTTATAAGATGATTTCTTTGTTGCTTTGTATGTCCTTCCCCCATGGTATAACCCCTGCTTTCACTGTATTTGATGTTGGTATAATTTGTGGAAAGGAAGGGAAAAAACAAATCATTTAAATAGGGATAGAGGTGAACCCATTGCAACAATGAGATGTACAAGTCATTATATCGAAAAACAAACTTTACAACTTTAGGGGGGGTTGTGTGGGAGATGGGAAGGGATGGGAAGGGGGAAACAAAGGAGGAGGCTACAATGCTTGATAGGAAATGTACTCATTACCTTGCCCATGTAATTGTAACCCCTTTGTACAGTATTTTCACAATTTAAAAAAATAAATTAATTTTTTAAAAAGAAACAATGCAGGAGGGATCACAATCCAAATTTCAAGCTCTACTATAGAGCCATAATAACAAAGACAGGTTGGTACTAGTACAAAAAGATACCCGAAGTCCAATGGAACAGACTAGAGGGCCCAGAAATAAAGCTGCATATGTACAGTCAGATGATATTTGACAAAGGATCCAAAGACATGCAGTGTAAGAATCATAACCTCTTCAACTATTGGTGCTGGGAAAACTGGGTAGCCACATGCAGAAAAATGAAAGTGGACCCAGCTTATCACCATGCACTAACATAGCTCAAAATGGATTAAAGACCTTAACATTAAACCTGAATCTCTGAGACTACTGCAGGACAGAGTGGTAGAGACACTTGAATTTATAGGCACAGGCAGGAACTTCCTGAACAGAGTCCCAAGGTAACACCAAATTGGAGAGAGACTGGACAAATGGGACTACCTTAAAATAAAAAGTTTCTGCACAGAAAAAGAAATAGCAACCAAACTAGAAAGACAGACAAGTAATTGGGAAAAATATGTACTAGCAAAATATCAGACAAAGGTCTAATATCCATTATATACAGGGAACTCAAGAAACTAACCCCTCACAAATCTAACAAACCAATCATGAAATGGGCAAGGGAACTAAAGAGAGACTTCTCAGAAGAAGAGATAAAAATGGCAAAGAAACACATGAGAAAATGTTCATCATTCAAAGGAAATGCAAATAAAAACAACACTAAGATACCACCTTACCTCAGTCAGAATGGGCCACATCCTAAAGTCAGCCAACGACAAATGCTGGAGGGGATGCAGAGAAAGAGGAACCCTACTGCATTGCTGGTGGGAATGTAAACTAATACAACCACTTTGGAAAACAGTCTGGAGATACCTCAGAAAGCTAAATATAGACCTCACCTATGACCCAGCCATACCACTCCTAGGCATCTATCCTGAACAACAGGAACCAGTATACAAAGACACATGCACCACCATGTTTATTGTAGCACTGTTCACAATAGCCAAGATTTGAAAACAACTCAGATGCCCCACTACTGATGAATGGATCCAAAAATTGTGGTACCTATATACAATGGAATATTATGCAGCCATTAGAAAGGACAAAATAATGGCATTTGCAGGGAAATGGATGGAACTAGAGCAGATTATTTTGAGTAAAGTAAGCCAAGAACAAAGAGACAAATGGCACATGGTCTCCCTGATATGTGGATGCTAAAGCCAAAATACAAGAAGATATGGCAAAAAGGACTCAAGAAACAAAGGACAGCCACCCATTTTGTTATATCATTGCTAAATGACTCCATGTTCTGGACCATACATATGGGAGATATATGCATGCAACTGAGGGAAGCCAGGAGGAGGAACAGAATAAGTAGGAACAGTCCACACTAAGCAAAAGGGAAGAAATGTAAATATCAACTGATGTAGAAAAAGTAACTTGTAATGTTAAAGCTTATAGAATTCACAAACTGTATAGACCATAATAATGATAATTTGCCTTGTAAAAATTAAAATGTGTTTGTGACTCTAGGTATCACTATTCCTCAATACTGTGAAATATGTGAAATTTACGTAATCACCTAATCTCAAAGAAAAAAAGTGAGAGAAGGGATGGGTTAAGAGAGATGGGTGACAATGTTGTCAGACACCTTGTACTCATATACTGTTTTGTAGAATGGTAACTTTTTTGTACAACAACTTAAAGATAATAAAAATAAAAATATATTTGTGTTCAAAACAGCAAGAAGAGAGCGGTAGATGAATGAAGAGGAGAATGCTGTCAAGAATTCAAGTCATATCCTACAAAATGAAGACAGTTGTGGGAAGGAGTGAGTAGGGAGGTACGGATTAGAATATTGAAAGGGGTGACATTGATCATGATGCATTGTATTCATAAACTGCTTTGTTTAATGGCAGATCCTTTGTATGATTAAAGATAATAAAGTAATAAAAACAAAACAAAATCAGTTTGTTTGGAGTAACTGTTTTTTTATGAATACTTCAGTAGACTTTCAAAGAAAGTAACTTGAAGGGAAGTAGACAGCTAATTAACTATGGAAGAGATAGAGGATCTATCTCTCCTCATTTCCACTTAATTTAGTTTAGTGAATGTAATGCCAAGCATCTGAAAACTTCAATGTTTGGCTGTGTGGCTGCATCTGCCTTCTGCTGATGATCAGGACCCAGAAGCTGGGCAGGCCAAGCAAGGGTATACTCTCTCTTCCTGCAGAACGGAGGATGTGTAGACATCAAATGCAGCTTACTGCCAGTGCTGATTGTGTGAGTTTAGGGGTGAGGAGGAGATCTCTCTTAATCATCAGCTCTCCCTCCCATCCTACTCTTGAGCCCTACCTGTACCTACGTCTTTCATGTCCCTGATGGGTCACAGCACAGTCAGACACCTACAACAAAACTGACTCAAAAAAAAACTGTCTCTAGTCTGCTTAGTTCATTTCTGAGCATCCCTCTTCATGATTGTTTCTTCCTTCCTTCCTCTCTCTCCATCTTCACCCACGCTTTCAATTAGGCTGACCTGAGGTGTCTTGTCTGAGCTTGTCTGGCCAATTTGCTGGTGATTACTTCTGCCACCTAATTCCCTGACCATGTGGATGTGAGACTTATTAGTTTGACTAGAAATCAAGAGGCAATCATGAAGCCAAATATTTGGAAAGAGGTTTCAGGCATGCACAGAACAACCCTAGAAGATGGACCAGGTCCAAAATAAAGGACAGTTAGCTACTTGGTCATAGGGAGGTGGAGAAAATAGCTTCTGCGAAAGCCCCTTTAAAGGGAAGGGGGAGTATTGAACCATTGTAGGGGAAATATTGAGAGTTGCTGCTTCCTCTTACTGGGTCTTAGCATCTTTTCTAGGATGTAGTTTTTAATCTCCCCCACTGGCCCCCTGCTCTGCTGGAGATTGGGATCTTGGTGATAGAGATGGGTACAAACTCTGTCGGACCAGGGAGGCCTTGGAGGTACATGTTCAGGGGAATGCACTTGCTTTCACATCCCAACGACCCTACAAATGTCTGTTACCTCCCTAAGCTTCAGTTTTCCTGTCTTTTTCAGGTGACCTGCTCTGAGAGCTGTTATAAAGCCTCAGGGTAGTTTCAGAGGTGGAGATGAAGGCTGGGAAGCATAGCACCTGCTCAGTGGAAGCCTTCCCAAAGGACAGGCTCACTACACCACCCTGAATGGCATATCCCACAGGCTGGACCCTTGGCGAGCATCAATAAACAGCCCTGCTGGTAAGAAGAGGACCATGCAGAAAGCAAGGAGTGCTCTGAATTCAGACCACCGTGTCCTTAGCTTTTTCTTAGGAACTGGAACCAGCACATAACTGGTTTTCCAGTTTCATTTTTCTCTTCCCACAATGCAGGAGGCTGGTCTCTGCCTTGTAAGCTGATGCACAGAAGCAATGTTCAGAGGAACAGAGCTAAATTGCAAATGAATCGGTATTTTTCTTCAGTACAGCACAGACTTAGCAAGGAGAGAACAAGGATCATTTCGTCTTCAGTTCTGAACTACTGTTCTAGCTGGGGCCAAGCACAGAGGGGGTCAGTCTGCCCCTCAGCTAGATTGAAGCCATCTTTCCCATGGGAGCAACCTTATAGTCTAAGGATGAAATGATGCTGTCTGCAACACGTGCTAGGCATTCACGGGGATAGACTGCAAGCCTCTTAAAGGGGGTGAGAATCCGAAAAGTGGGGTGTTTTCCATACAGATATCTGTGAGTAGCCACTGAGTAGTTGAAATTTACCCAGAGTGGAAGGAAAGCAGAGAGAAAACAGCTTTTCTTGTAGCATTCTCTTAGCATTCTACCCACGTTTTAAAAATCAGCTTGTGGAGTCCCACAAAAAGCCCTAGTGACATTTTTTGTTGTAATTGTATTCAAGCGAGTGATCAATCTTGAGACATTTGGTGGCTCTAGAATGCTGAAAATTTCCACTCACAAACATGGGTATGTCTATTCACTTGTCGAAGACTTTTTATAACAACTTCAATAAAATTCATATTATGTAATCGTCACGTTATGATCTTACATTCAAATAACTTATTCCTTGCATGTGTAAGCCATTTTTCAGTAAGATTTTAACTTGCATTTTGTTATATTTTGAGTGCAGAAAAACATAGATTTTAATAGACAACTGAACCAATGTTCAGTCTTTGAATCTTCTACATAAGCAACCACAACATTTTCCATTAACAGAAGTTTGATCCTTTCCCTTTGAAGACTTCATAGGAATTTGGGCATCAGTCATGATGGTTTGTGGGAGAAGTCCTCATTGTCGTCTGACTCTAACATGGGGGAATCAGTGCTCCTTCCATAGCCACTTCCATCATTACTTCATTGCTTTCTATTTACCCCTTCTCTCCTTCTGCTTCCTCTCTCCTTGGCCTTTCCTACACCTACTAATTCTCTCTGAAAGTTGGGATCTGGTTGGCTCACGGGACATTCAAATGCTGAGACTGGATAGAACCTTTGTAACAAGCCATCTTATTGGTTGTAGTCTCTTTTGTCCTTGACATGAGGTTTAACATCTTGCTTGGACAATACCGAGTTCTACAATGAACACACTATCCTATCCTTCCCTCCTTGTTATAAGAGGCCAGGAGCAAGTACACTACAGAGAGTGTTTCCATCCCTGTGGGCAAGGGGCTTCTCAACTGTTGTGGAGAGGGAAGGTAAAGAGGGAAATTTTAGTGGCTCAAAAAGTATCTGAAGTGCTTTACATCTGTAGACTAATTACCAGGAAATAGGAGCTTGGTTTATTTTGTTCAAGGTAGGAGAGAAAAAGAGTCAGAAGCTCAGGATTCCTCTTAATAAAGACATAGACTCTCTCTCCTCTCCCTACCTTCAGCCCCCACCCCATCTTCTTACTCCAGTGCTGTTCTGAGAGGTGGACACAGGTCCTGGGGAGCAAAGCTACTGGCCCTTGCCTTCCAGACAGCAGGGACTTCCTTCCCATTCAATTGATTGGTGCTTTCACCAGGAATACCTGCTGGGGTAACTCAATTTCTGCACCTGGAAATTGACATCACAGTGCCACTTGCCATCAGAATCAAACAGGAAAAATAAAGGACACCATCTGCTTTGAAAAATCCCCACTGCGATAGCAACCTGACCTTTTCATCTTGGAAAACTTATTCACCATCTTTCAAGAAACTGTGAGAGGGAGAGGTGAAATAGTTATTCCAGAGATATAGCTTTCCCTGCTGAGTTCAGTTTAGGATGGGTCAACCTTAGCTCAGTTTTAATAATATGCTATTTCTGGGCTGAAATGACATCATCATGCAAAGCACCACTAGTCTCCAGTTAAAGTATAGAAAATAAAGTTCTCTTCGAGATGCTATTTTACTTCCTGGGAGAATTCTTTGTGCAATTTCCTTTCATTGTGGATTGAAATGTCCATTTCAGTTTCAAAACATTTGCTTCTTACCTCTCGACAATGCATTAAAGAGATATTTAGAAGAGTATCTGATAACTATTTACTGACTATTTTCTGGAATCGTTACATTTCATGTAGAGAAGATAGTTCTATGTTTTATCCTCTTAACATTATTGACAAAATATTGCAACACAGAACTGTATCTGTCGTTAATCTCTGCAGAATTAGAGTCCAACTGGCATCATTTCTGTCAAGTTTCAGGTAAAGTATCCCAGACTTTTGATTTAAAAAGAGAATAGAAATGCCAATGGCATTTTCTTGTCAGGAATAAAATCTTCTGAAAGACTGAGCAGAAATAAGCTTGGCAATAATCAATATGGCAATTCAAAATGAAACTAACTTTGATGTAATCACTGGGGGGTTATTTGATCATTACTGGCATCTAATAGAGACGAGCCAAACCCATTAGCAAAGTGCTTTCTGGCTGAGAGAAGTAGGGAGCAGAGAGGAAGAGGAAACAGAGGAATCTCAGTGCTAATTAAGAAAAGTGGAGACTGACTTCATAGAGCAAAACTCCTTGCTCTCACTAATCGATCAGAGCACTGTTGTGCAAGGATACCAACTTATCATGCCTTCATGCTTTTGCTTAATAATAATAATATATCTGTCTAGTGCATTTTAGGGAGCTTTAAAATCAACTTTATTAAGCCAGCTAGACATGCAATAAAAATATGTCCACTCTTAGGACAATTTGATGGGTTTTAACAAATGTATACCCAGTGTAACAACCCTCATAATCGAAGTTTCCAACACCCTTAATGAATTTTCCTCCATATTCCCTCTACTTTTTGTAATGGATACCTCTATCCCCAGCTCTAGCCTGAACTAGCCTGTTACAGTCACAACAGCTTGCCTAGATTTATAGTCCTTAGAGTTGTATGTAAATAGAATTATATAATATATAATACTTTTGTGTGTAGCTTAATTTGCTCAACATGAACATGAATGTTTTTGTGATTCATTGTGTTTTGGGTGTGGTACTCGTTTTCTTTGCAAAGAGGGTATTTATTTTTTCCAAGTTGTCTGTATGAATGAAGTTGCTGTAGTCAATTGTGCAGGGCTCTTTATGTGGACATATGATTTTATCTTCTTGTGTAATTCCTTGAAAATAGATGGACTAACTCCAAATCTCCACACTGTTTTCAAGTGGATCTTAGTTTTAATTTTTTCAAATTCTAATAAAAATTTAGAATTATCAGTCCTTATACTTTTTTTTCTTTTTGTTGGTCGTGGGGCTTGGACTCTGGGCCTGAGCACTGTCCCTCAGTTCTTCAACTCAAGGCTAGCTCTCTACCACTTGAGCTACAGCGCCACTTCCAGTTTCCTGGTGGTTTATTGAAGATAAGAGTTTCACGGCCTTTCTCACCCGGGCTGGCTTTGAACCTTGATCCTCAGATCTCAGCCTCCTGAGTAGCTAGGATTACAGGCCCAGCTCAGTCCTCATACTTTTTTTTTAAACTGGCTCAGTCCTCATACTTTTTTTAAACCATTTGTGTGTATGTGTGGTATACGTTTGTACGTGCATGTGTGCTGGTAGTTGTAATATGAATATCTTTCATCTGTGTTTTGGTGACTTTTGTAGAGATGAACAAAAATCAGATATTTAATAGAACATTACTAATAAGAAGGTCAGACCTTCCTAGCAAATGAATCAGACCAATGGAATCTGCATCTAAATTATGGTCATATAATCTATGATATGAAGTCTATTTTTAACCTCATAGAAATAATTCTTTTCTGTTTCTTTTGGCAGTACTTTTTATAGGCATGAACTCTACAAATTGAGCTCTTATGAATTATTAGTACTCTGTGTAGATTAAACCTTGACTTCAATCAATGTCTCTGATCAACTTCCTGCTTACTGACTAAACTCCTCATTAAGTCATGCATTCACCAAATCAAGGCTAGGCCTCCCCTGTGGACCTCAGGTAGTGACTAAAACAGAACTCCCATTGTGTTAGGTTGTGTCCTGGCTGGCTAGTGCTGTTGCTTATATCATGGCTATTATTCATCAGTTTTGGACTATATGAAGTACTTGATACTTTAAATTGTCAAACAAGGAAGCTTTATCTGCAAGTCACTCAGGGAAATGAAAGTTGGCTCTAAAGAAATAGCAATTCCTTACAGCAGTTTTAAGGTCTCTTTCTCATGAGTCTAGCCTCCAGGTGGTTCTTTGTAGTCTGATCAACACTTATTAAAGTTGTTTTTCCTTTCCAGCAACCAAAGGTGTTTGTTTACCACAGCTACAATTGCTGTAAGAATGCCCTGCTGGGGCTGGGAAGGTGACTCCATGGCATGCCTTGCATGCATGAGGCCCTGGGTTCGATTCCTCAGCACCACATAAGCAGAAAAAGCGGAAGTCGCTCTGTGATAGAGCACTATCCTTGAGCTAAAGAGCTGAGGGACAGTGCCTAGGCCCAGAGTTCAGGCCCCATGGCTGTCAAAAAAAAAAAAAAAAGAATGCCCAGCTGGACTCAGAAGCCAAAATTGAACCTTTGCTCTGTCCCTTGGAAGTCTTCAACACAAGATGCCAATCAAGTAGTACCTGGTACAGTTTAACTGTTTTCCCCAACAGGCATGTTTGGGATGATTAATCCCCAAGTTCATGTATTAATATTAACCTGGGGGCTAGATGAAGTCACGAAGGCAGCACTCCCTTGATTGGTGAAGAGAAACAGAGACCTGAGCTTTCAAGCTCTTAGTCTCTCTCACCATGTGATGTCCTCTGCTGTGTTCTGACAGCACAAGAAGGACCTCATCATTTGCTGGCACTGCAGACTTCTCCATGTCCAAAACTGGATGATACAAATTTTCTTTGAAAACTAAATTACAAGTCTCAAGTATTCTGTTATAGAGACAAAAAGCAGACCAAGACTGCATCACCTCTCTAATTTAGAAGGAACAGTAGGCAATGTTTTCATCCACCAATCTTCATCAACTTTCACAAGGATAACACAGATTGCACAATTCCATTTAAGTAAGAGTAGTTAAATAACATCAATGTAAAGTTAAAGAATAAGTTAGAGGCTTCCAGAGATTGGGATGGGGAAGGAATTGGCAGGGATGGGTGTGGCTATCAATGGGAAGAAGGTAGGAGCTGTGTGCTGATAGCCGGGTTCATCCCTTTTACTATTTATCTTTCTGTCCATCCATGCATCCATGCATCCCCATTGGAGGAGAGTGATTACCAAAATTGTGTATTGAGACATTCATAGAAACAGGTACCTGCAAAATCAGTGCTGTTTCCTTTTACCTTCTGTTTTTCAAGACATTTCTGTCTCCTTCTCTGAATTTCCAGAGCTCTAGTCAGTCACCCCATGGTACAATACTTCAGAATGAATACAAAGCCACTCAGTCATATTCCCAGTACCTTCTGATTCATGAGCCCTGGTATTTGTGTTCACAGTTGTTCTCGCCAGCACTCCTTCACATGCTACTCAGATTTTCCACACTTTCTCTGGGGAGGAGCAGGAATGCCCTGGAAAGTAGCATCAACTCTAAAGGTGATACAACAAATTATGCAGCCTGCCTCCCCAAAACTTTTTTTTTGGGGTCCAGTCGTGGGGCCTGAACTCTGGGCCTGGGCGCTGTCCCTCAGCTCTTCAGCTCAAGGCTAGCCCTCTACCACTTGAGCCACAGCGCCACTTCCGGCTTTTTTCTTTTTGCTTACGTGGTGCTGAGGAATTGAACCCAGGGCCTCATGCATGTAAGGCAAGCGCTCTACCACTGAGCCACCTTCCCAGCCCCTGCCTCCCCAAAACTTAATCAGGGAAACTGCTTCTCTTTTTGCATCTATTTTTTTCTCTAGTCCCTTCTTTTTACAATGGGAAATTCCAACAGTAGTCAAAGTTGAGGCAGAGGAGAGAGACTTGGATAACTGAAGAAGCAAAACAGACTTTTCAGAATAATAGAAAGTTCATTGCGTGCAGTGGAACTAAATTAAAAACAGAAAAGGCCAATGTGAGAAGTATCACCTGCTGAGTGAGGAAAACTATGACTTAGACATGAAGGCAACAAATCCCACCTTGAATGAATATTTAAGTACTACAGGCAAGCCTGTAATGGATAGCATGTAATGGATAGCTCTGAGTTCTTCTCCAGAGGAGCCCCATTTATAGATGTAGATGTAGATAGACAGCTGTAATCAAGGGCTGCATAATTACATTTCAACAGAAGATCACATATATAAGGATGACCTCACCTAGTGTACACTGTAGTCATTGTGACATTTTGTGTACATATACTGTATGGTGTTTACACAATAACAGAATCGCCTAACAATGCATTTCTTAGAACTTGTCATCTCCATTGCATACTACTAATTTGGCCAGCTCTTATCCAAGGCTTACAAAGTTCCAGCTGCATATCTAGTCAACAGGTATTTGCCCATCAGAGGCTCATGGTAGAGGCAATTTGCTCCACAGATTGGTAAACGAAGCACAAAGGGCCTGAGCAAGCACTTATATGTCATCTAGTCAGCCACGATAGTGAATGATAGGCACAAACTCATCACATTCAATCCCTGGCCTTTTGTGCAGCTTTCATTCTTACAGCTCCATTACTCTGCTCCTAAAGTCCCTTATAGAAAACATTGGACTCTTTGATTTCCTTACTGAGTTTACGCAAGTTCTCTTCCTTCAGCACTACTGATGTCTACTAGCTTTATTTAGACCATCACTTTTCCTAGCTGCATTTTCTTGATCTGAAAGGTTCTCTACCAATACAAACACATCCAGTGGGCTTTCCTTTACCCACTGTTGTTCTAACTGCTCCCCTTTCACAAGTGTCTAGTTATAAGCATCAATAGTCATGTGTGTGCAATTTTGGATGGCTTCTCATTACTGTTAAGATGATGTCTCTGCTCATTAGCATAGAAATCAAGGCCAGATTTCATGGTTTCCCATCAATATTGTGAATTTCTTTTCTATTTGCCCCAGGAATTTTGCCTTTACCTTAGCTATCATTAATTATTCATTGCTTCATTAGTTCTGCATGCAGTTCTAGGAATCTAACTTGGATAACTAGATGGGTGAATTGCTGAATGGACAGATGAACAGACATATGCATGAGTGGAAGGATGCATAGTTGGATAGTAACTAGACAAGTAGATAGATAGCAGATGGTATACAGGTTTTAAAGGTAAAAGGCAACACTGAATTTTGGAAAATAGGAAGAGGAATAGAACTGATTGAGATGGAAAACTAATGATTACTCTTAAGTATTCCTTCTATTCCAGTTACAGCAAGCATAGTCTCTTGTGAACTACTATAAGGTAGCCATTATTACTTCATTCTCGGCATTATTACCTCATTGCATGAGTAAGGAACTAGGGCACATAGAACAGAGAATCTTGGTGAGTATACACATTTCCAAAGCTACAAGATAAACCCAGGTGAGATACATCAGAAATCTGTGTTTCAGAAATTGCACCACTTGGATTGATTTTAGTTTGGAGCATATTGAGAGGAAGTGATGAGCTCCTTCCTTCTGTATTTGTGTCTCCCCTTCCCTCCTCCCACCCCTCGCTGCCCGGGGAGAGGTTAGAGGCCATGCTGGGAAAGAAAGGGAAAAATAAGAGAGACTTATCAGGTGACACTCGGCAGATATTAGGGGTGAGGGGAAGGAACACAAAGCTCAGTTTAGTTGTTCCTCTGAAGTGAATTCTTTCTTAGAACATTGGCAAGTCCTAAAAAGCTTCCCACAGGAGGTATTGTGATATGATCCCTTTCTCTCTCTCTGTCTCTGTGTGTGTGTATGTATGTGTGTGTGTGTGTGTGTGTGTGTGCGTGCGTGCATGTGGGGTGTGTGTGTGTGTGCGTGCATGTGGGGTGTGTGTGTGTGCTGTCCCTGAGCTTTTTTACTCAAGGCTAGCACTCTCTACTTCTTGAACCACCCCTCTACTTCCAGCTCTTTTTTTTTGGTGCTTAATTAGAGATAAGAGTCTCCGGACTTTCTTTCCTAACGCATCCAACTGTGATCCTCAGATCTCAGCATCCTGAGTAGCTAGTCTTACAGGTGTGAGCCATTTCTGTAATCAGCCCTCAGCTGATCTTCATTTTTTAAAGAGCTCTTCTTAAGGAATGGGCTGGAGGGACTGGCTGTTCTTTATTTGTGCTTGATCATGTGCTTTGTGCCAAAAGAGTGGGATTTTTTTCAGAAAACTCCATAATTCTATCTTACAAGAATAAGATTCCCTCCTTCAGCAGTGTAGGCAGAGGATCAGATCACCCCTGATCACTCAGGACACAGAAGCAAACCCTCTCCACTGCAAGATGTCAGTCTGCAACAACTGGGCACTGGTTGTCCCTGTACCTGTGGTCCAGGGATTCTATGGTCTGAGGTCCCACTTCAGGCATCCAAAAGGCAGAAACTGAGACTGAGAAGTGCCTCAGTGGCTGGCTAGCCACCTCCCAATTAGCACACATTGACTCCTTTCATTGGCTGCCTCTATCCCTCATCTACAAACTGTCCAGCTAACCAAGTCCCAGCTGGGAGTGAACATCTCAATGTCTTCATTACAGCTCTGGCAGATTCAGCTTTATCTTAATTGACTTATGTTCTTTTGGGTCCTGGAGGGCCTAAATACAGTTTGACAATGATTGTGAGTGGCTGGCACCTATCTAGGATGGTGACATCTTTTATGAAGGTACGTATTCTCTAAACCTATCACCCACTTTTTCCTGGGTACTGTGTCTTCTATTGAGGTCACAGATTATTTTATAATAAGAGTACATTTAAAGGCACCAGTAACTCACACCTGTAATCCTAACTACTCAGAAAACTGAGATCTGGTTCAAATCTGGTTCTGATTAAGGTTCAAAGCCAATTCTGGTAGGAAAGTTCATAAGACTCTTATCTACAATTAACTACCAAAAATCTGGAAGTGAAAGTATGGCTCAAGTGGTAGAGCACTAGCCATGAATGAAAAAGTTTAGGGACAATGCCCGGGTCCCAAGTTCAAACCCCAGTACTGGCACAAGGAGGAGGAAAAGTACATTTAAAGCACTGATCTTACGTTTGAAAAGGAACAGTACTGGTGGGTGAAATGAAGAAAAACATTCAGTGGCATAGAAAAATCTCCTGAAGCTTGTGAGGCATGCTGTGTTTCTTTGAGACCAGCTGAGAAATCTCCGCAGCCTCTCTTTCAACAAGAATACAGAGCTGGGGTAGTTTGGAAATTCACAGGACACATTCCGACATCTCATTTTGATTGAGCATCAGATTTCATGCCAACATTGGCTGATGAGATAACATGGACAATGTAGCAGCCAGCAAATTCATTGTCAAATCCATTGTCACTTATAAATCATTAAGAAAAATGTGAACAGCCTTTAGTTCAAGGCCTACCCTGAGGACACAAACATTTCCCCAGAACCAGTGGGAAAGGGAGGACATTCAGTATGATAAAGTGACTGCAATGGATGAATCTCTAAGCTTACAAGAATCTTGAAAATTCTTTTTCTAGTCTCTGCTAGAATACCCTCTTTAATATTCTTATTGAGTGTTTAAATGATTGATATGTTCCCCAAGTTACAAGGCTTTGAGACAAAATATGCAATAATGTAAAAATAAAAGTAATGATATTCAAAACACAAAACTAGAGGGTTTGACAGGTGTCAGAGTAATGGTTTGTGGAGGAGGCAGAATTGGGGCGAGCATTCCATCCATTTGAGTTTCCCTAACTGGGGACACAGCTTCCACGACAGACAGAAGGGCACTGGCAGGTCGCAGGGGCGGGGTTTCCTCTCACTAGGTCCTACAGGGACTTGCAGAGAGTGCAATGGATATCTCTGCAGGCTTCACTTGGCAGCACTCCTAGATCAAATGTCTGGGTTCTCAATAAAACCGAGGGCAGAATCGAGGAACACTGCCTACTGGAAAACAACTCCCCAAGGACAGAAGAGAGAGTCTGGCTCAGCGTGTCTGAAGAGGGACAGGAGAGAGAGTCTGGCTCAGAGTGTCTGAAGAGGGACAGGAGAGAGAGTCTGGCTCAGCGTGTCTGAAGAGGTATAAACTCCACAGCTTCTGACGGATCTTCCCCCAGAGTCTTTTCCATCAGACTAGACACATCTACTAACTTCAAAAGAAAAATTGTGGTTGAACGTCCTGGAAAGATTAAATGTGCATGAGAATTGTGACCATTTGGAAAACTGGAGACAGAATCAGAAAGCTGAAGCTCAGGTGTCAGAGAGGTTTATCTTAGAGAAACCCTATGTTGCCTTTTCTAGAAAGTGGAGCATTGCGGAAAAGAGAATATTTCCTCAAAATGTTGCTCACTGCCCACTCTAACTGCTGAACATAATCATTCATTTAGATTCCATAGCATGTGAGTGTAATTAGGATAGCTTAGAAACTTTTCTGTATTGGGAATTGAACTTGGAGCTTTGCACTTGAGCCATGTTTCTAGCCCTTTTGGTTTGATTGTTTGCTCTAGTTATTCCTGAGATAAGGTCTCACTTTGCCCAGGCCTGACTTGGACATTGATCCGCCTATTTACACTTCCTTAACTAGGATGGTAAGTCTGCACTGGGAGACAAGCTTAGCATTTTATATTGAGATGAAAAGTCTCATGAAACTTTGCCCAGATGCCCTGGAGCTACAATTCTGATCTCAGCTGCTCCTGTAGCTAGGATTATAGGTATGAACTACTGTATCAGGCCTCAGTATAGAAACTTTTGAGTATGTGTTTTCATGAGCTACAGGAAAAAGAATCTCAATATTTCTACTGAGTCAAATTTGGAAGCTGTCCTGTCATGACTTGCTAGAATAATTTTATGGCTGATCACTTGCATCTCCAGGAACTGACTAAAGATGAATTTTGGAGGTAGTGGACAGTTTTGGAAGATGGTGAAAATGCTACCTCTGCTTTGGAATCACTGGTTTGAGTGTTCTTCGTGGCATTCTGTAGATTATGGGATCTCTTATCTAATGAAAACTAAAAAACATTTCAAACAACTCGATAATATTCTGGGAAGTTTGAACTCTAAGCCTCACTATCTTATTGAAATTGTTCAGACTGTTTACAAGTAATAATGATGTTGTTCATTGTTTATGTATCCTATAGATAACTAATGAATATGTATTTTCTATACCTCTGAGAATCCCAGTATCCTGTAAGTTCTGTACAACCACTTGGTTTACTCACTACTGAATTAAAGAAAATTCCCGAGATATCACTCATCCAAATCCCACCCCCCTCACCCAAGTCCAAAACGTTAGGTTCCCTAGCTTATACAACTGTTATGAATGGACCCAAATAAAAACAAGGGCAAATTGCTATTTCACTGAGCACATATTGCCTCAATTGATTGATTGGCTTCTTTTCAGATAGGAAAATCAAGTTCCAGTGAGCAAACAACTTTCTCACATTTAAAGTTCTTTTCATTGCTTATACCTCTTTCCAGTTAAAACCCTCTATATTAAAATAGTCTGCTGTCCTCACCTCTGAACATGGAAGGTCATCATTTGTGTGGTATGCCTGGGATGTGGACAATGAGGTACTCAGATCACCTTTGCTCTCTACTGAAGCTGCATTAGCATCACCAATCACCAATGAACCTTTACAGGTACTTGCTCACCTTCGTGTGTGTGTGTGTGTGTGTGTGTGTGTGTGTGCATGAGAGAGACAGAGAGTGTGTATGTGTTCTGGAGCTTGAACTCAAGGCCTGGGCACTCTCCCTGAGCTTTTGTGCTTGAGACTAGCATTCTACCACCTGAGCCACACCTCTACTTCTGGTTTTGTGGTAATTTAGTGGGAGATAAGAGTTTCACATACTTTCCCGGACCTTCAAATCTCAGCCTCCTGACTTGCTAGGATTATAGGCATGAGCCACCTGGCTTTCACCTTCCATTTTGAAAGTAAACATCCTGCAGTGTAATATATTCTTAAATAAACACTAACAGAAATATTCTATTGTAAGCACTGCTTTGATCACTTTTTAAATGCCCAGCTATTTCATTTTGTAGTAACTCTGAGATCCAACCAAGTCAAAGGAAACTCCCCAAATCTCACAGGTAAGGAGCCGGGCATCTTAGCTCCTGGCCTGCATATTTCACCACAATGTCCCATGTCACTGACATGGTGACAGCAATAGATCTGCCAGATGATTTATCAGTGGGACAAACAGTGAAAGAGGAGGGAGAACTGCTGGAGGGCAAATTTTGCTTTTGGTACAAAATTTTACCATGAAAAACACGAGACAGGATGGGACCAAGGATTTAAAACCCAACATTATTTTTTATGCCAATGGTAGGTATCATGTTCTCTTCTGTAAAATTACATGGGAACTTTTTCCAAGCCCCTTCTCCAGTTCTAATTCTCTGAGTGTAATGATCCCCACTATCTTCGTTTCCTACACATTTCTTTTGCTTGTCTTTGTACTCTTTCATAAAAATGAATTGCAGGGACATTATAGGAATATTAATGTCTCTTTGATAATTCAGGAAGCACTTCAGAGTTTCCTAGTCTTCAGGGTTATCAGTTAAACATCAATTATCCTTGTGTGGTTGCTAAGCAGATGACTTCATTAATAGAAAGCTCTGCATAACTGAGCCAATGGCGGAGCATTTTCTATAATTGAATGGCCTACAAGCTAGAAACCTTTGAATCACTGGTCTCATGTACCTGATTTCCTGCATCCAGGGCATAGGAAGGTCAGGTGGGAGTATTATCAAGGGGAACACTACTACTTGTGGCCAGCTGGGGCAGTGCTGTCCCCAAGACACTGTCCATCCCCAGATACAGAAGGAAGGGAAAGTCTCAGAGTCTCTCCCCAACTTATGAGTCACTGTAAGTCAGAAATGTACAGTATACAGGAATTCATGCATATGCAGGATTTCCATGCTGCCAATCTTGTTATCTTGTGTGTTCAAGGGAGAGATTTTTATGTGCAGATGTGCATGCTTGGTGTAGTAGAAGAGGGCAGAGACAGAACTAGCAGGGTGATGAAGAAATCATTTATGTTTTCATTTAAATTAAATCAGACACGGTCCTTGGTATACCTGCAAAGGTCTTTGCCATACTAGATGCTTGAAACCCTGCCCTGAATGCAAATATCAGCCACTCCAGACATGTTTAGTGTAGTCAGACTAGAAAAAGGTAGAATGACAGCACATTATGGGGCACAGGAGCTAGAGCTTTGTATGCATTTGTGTTCCTATTCTCTGTCCTGCTTTGTATGAAAGCTGTAAGCTACTAGAGGCTGGTATATTCCCTGACCTTAAAGCTCTGTACCAAAGCCCCTTTTATTGAAGCAAAAAAGGCAGCTTCTGGGAAGACATTATTTACATGCCTAAAAATCTATTGAAAACTGCACCTGGCTAGCCTGTCAGCACCTGTCACAACTCAACCTGATCAAGATGCACATGGAAGCACATTCATTCACCAAGAAGGTTCCACGATAAAGCACCAAGAGTGCTTTATCTTCTGCTAATCTAAAGACAGGTCATGCGGTGTTCATTGTTTTAGTTTCATGTGACTATTAATCACATCTTTCCCCCTGGTACACAGGCATTTCATAGATACTGATAAAATGTCCTCCAAAGCAAGGAATCACTGTAAGCAGCCAGTGATATTTCAGCAGGTGTCTCTCCTCATAGCTGAGCTGTCACCTGCCTCACCGCGATATCTGTGCACATCCTGTCCAGACAGTTATCATGATGCTCTAACTTCCCACCGGGACCCAGAGCTTCCACCAATACTAGAAGTGGGAGTGTCAAGGAGACAAATGCAAAGGGCATATTTTACAGAGAAGAAGCTATGCCCCACCAGGTCTGTGCCAACCGACAGAATTCACAGCTGAATATGACAGCCTCATTCTCCAAAGGGGCATAGTTCAATGAGAGAGAAACAGATAAGGGAACAACCAACTAGGAGAGGAAACCGAGACCAATTCACATGGACCAGTAAGTCAGAGAAAAGTTGAAACACACAGTACATTGTTGTGGGCATTTGGAGAAGAAAGATGACCTCAGCTTAGTCTTCACCGTGGATTTGAATTCTGTGGTAGATATCATAGAGTGCTACTAGAAAGCCCCCCCAAAAGGGTATTCACACTCCTGGGAGCCAGAGCCTTCAGGAAAGGCCCAAATTCAAGGATTCGGTGCTATGCAGCTGTGAGGCCAGCAAGGTCATAGCCCGTGTTCAAGGATTCCATGATACAAGTCTATGGAGAGACTGGGTAATGAAGTCCAGGCCAGCTCTGCTCTAGAGGACCATTCTAACCTCAGACTTTCCTATAGGATCAGCTTAGGTCTGGATTTACTCTTTTCTCTTCCCAGTCCATTGTCCTTGCCAGGAGGAATCCATATGTGCTAAAGGATTAGAGAAATGCAAGACTAAGGAGCAGACCAATTGCTCTTTTGACGTGAGTGAGAGTGTCTCTGGGCAGAATCAAGTCCAAGAAAAGTTCAAAGGTTTAAGTGTGATAGCCCACAGCCTACCCTCTGCTCCACAGTCTCCCAAATCAAATCCACTGTTAGCATCACTGGAGAGTTTCAACAAACACCAAGTCAGAGATACTCATGACCTGATTTGACCTACAGATCAATATGTGTGTGTGTGTGTATCTTAACCCAACAGATTCAGTTTTTGCCAAATGTTATATGGGGATTTATTGTTCACTCCCAAGGGCCACCCTCTATTCCAAACCCTGTTATATGTCATTTCTCTTGATTTGGATCACCCATTGTTCTCCCACCGGGGCACCGTGAAAGCCAGCTCAATTCTCCAAAGTATCAGTCATCACAGCCAAATAGCTTCTACCTAAAAATTTCATAAGGCGATTTTGACTTTATTGTTCAAACCACTCATGGAGAGACACAGTTATAGCTGCATAGAAAATATCCAGGGAGCCAATCTCATTTGATAGAGCATCTCAACTGGCATAATCTCCATTTGAGATTGAAGATTTATTGCTCCACAGTTTCAAGTCCCTTTCTTATTTGCTAATTTACAACATTGCCTAGAATTTTAATAAACCTGTCATTGGATGGATTTAACCACGTCTTCCATCAGTCTCAAAAAGATTTATCTAGACAAATGTAGTTTTGTTATTTTTTGTTGTACAGTAAATTAAACTTACTCTTTTGTGTGTGTGCATGCCAGTACTGGGATGTGAATTGAAAGCCTGGGCACCATCCCTTAGCTTTGTTGCTCAAGGCTGATACTCTGCTTACTTGAGCCACAGTTCCATTTCTGGCTTTTTGATGGTTAATTGGAGGTAAGAGTCTCACAAATTTTTCTGCTTGGGTTGGCTTTGAACAGTGATCCTCAGATCTCAGCCACCTAAGTAGCAAGGATTACAAGTATGAGCCACTGTGGTACAGCTAAACTTAATTTCGATCAAAATTTTTCTGCAGTATTAACTTAAGATATTCCTGTAGTTTCTTATATTCAACACTAACAATTGTTGTAAAGACCTTCATTTATCAAGAGCTCTGGTAGTCTTGTTCAATTCTCCGCCTCTTCATCTTCTTTCACAAAATTCCATGGACCAGGCTTCTCACAATGCTTATAAGACCCTTCTCAAACAAGCTTCCATTTCAGCAAAGAACTCTCTTAAGTATTTTATCAAGCATCTTCCACCATTGATAGCTGACCAAAATCCTCGCCGCCCCCCAAACTTCACTTCATATCTTAGTTCTTGCTCTGCTTCTGTTAAATCAGCCATTAATATCTAGCCAATTTCTTGGTAATTTTCTAGCTATTCATCTCCACACTCTGTTCATTGACATAAATCCCCAGCTGTCTTTGCTACAACCAATGTTGACTGCAATTGTTTACTCTCATTGCATTTGTCTTCAATTAAGTCTTCTTTGCCATTTTAAAAAAGTATCTGATGAATAATTTCTCTTTAACACTTCTTTGTTCAAACCAGTGGCTCTCAAGCTCTAGGAGCTGCAGACCATACAGAGACATATTTCTGTTTATTCCTACATGGTGAATAAACCATAAACATATCATGGTCAAAGGTGCTCCATACCTATAGTGGCTCTACTTACATGTTTAAGAATTAGAGAAATGCAAAGCCAAGAAGGCAGACTAACAATCCTTTCAACTGACAAGAGCAAGAGTATGTTCAGCAGCATAAAACATCTAAAAATAAAACCATACACTTACAGACAACTATTTTTTGATGATGGATCCAAAAACATCCAATGAAGAAAAAACAGCCTTTTCCACAAATGGCAATGGGAAAATTGGGCAACTACCTGTAGGTGATGAGGTCAAAGTAAGTATGGAAATAACGTAGGTTCTTAGTGAAACATTATTTACATGAAATATATCTTTAGGGAAATGTCAAGTCACTGGTTAGTTCCTGCTGATGTAAATGAATGAACACTCAGATCCAGAGCTCATCAATGCTGCTGAGTTACTATATGGAACACTAGAACTTGAGAAAGGGAGAATCTGCCACCGGTATTCTGTGTGGTATTCTGTGTGACCTCAAACTACTTCTCAGTCCATCAGTTGATATACTTCTGTAATTTTTATTTGCCATGGTACTTCAGGTAAAAATAGAAATTGAGCATTTAAAGGGTTCTTGAAAACAAACCTAAGTGAAAAGAAAGAAACTTCACAGAGGAGCCTTTTCCTCAAAGACAGATACTATTGACCCATCTTCTCTTCTCCTCTTATGCCAAGGAGTTAGACCATATGTAGGAATGGTTTCAACAGCTTTGCTTCAAATGGCAAAATAACAATGACCATACATTTATGCTAAAATGTACAATTTTGATAACTGAATCAGAATAATTTCTTTTCATTTATAGCATTTGACAAATGGTGTGCTCAAGATAGCGTTCTACCACTTGAGCCACAACACCACTTCCAGCCTTTTTCTTTTCTTTCTTTCTTTACTCTTCCTATCTGTTCTAATTTTTAACTTTAATTTTATTGTCAAGATGATGTATAGAAGGGTTACAGTTACATAAGTAAGGTAATGAGTACATTTTCAAACTTGTTACCCCCTCCCTCATTTTTCTTCCATTTTCCTCCTCTCCCCATATACTCCCCCCCCAAGTTATACAGATCATAGTTTATTGAAAATAAGAATCTCATGGACTTTTCTGCCTAGGCTGGCTTCAAACTGCAATCCTCAGATCTCAGTCTCCTGAGTAGCTAAGATTATAGATGGGAGCCACCAGTGCCTGGCTACAAAATGATATTTTTAATATTATTTAAAACCTACTTTGAATACAATAAGGCTATGGGGAAAAACTCCCTGGCTGGCTTTTTGGATGGCTCACACACATCGTGGCATTACTCTACCACTGTTTTCTGATTCCATCTTCATTTAAAAGGTGCCATGGAGATCCCTCATGGTACCTCTTCCCCCACTTCACTGAAAATCAACAATAGGAGCCCACTGTGCCACTGGGCAATGTCCACTGAGACCATAGCCATTCGTCTAGAGAGTTGATATGAAAAACCCTCTTGAAGATCAGTGGGAAAAATCATAGAAAAAAACAGATTGTTCAAAGAGAATCTTGAAAGCAGAAAAAAAGAGAAATGATTCATAATGTGTAGGGAATTATTCATAATCCATAATGTATAAGATTAATAGCTGAGTTCACAATGCAAACCATGAAAACTAGATGCCAGATGCCAGTGAAATGGCATTTTTTTCAAAGTACTCAAAGGGGGAAAAGAACCAGTCTATCATGGCTTCTACATACAGGAAAGCTATTTTTCAAAAATGAAATTGACATACCCAGATTTATTTTAAAACAGAGAAATATATCACCAGCAGACTCACAAGAAATAATAGAAAAGGATCTTTATGCTGAAATTAAATGACATATTGAAAAAACAAAGAACACTGGGAAAGGCAAAAATAGATTTTTTAAAGGCAGCACAAAATAATTTTGCTTGTAACACATTTTCCTTTGATTGAAAAATAAAACTACATAAAACAACAATTATAAAACTGTATTAATGGGCTTGTTCTATATAAATATATTATTTTCTGTAATGATAGCATGAAGTAGGAGAGAGGAAATGGAATTAGGGGCAAAGTATAATATATTATTTTAATTACATAGGTATTAATTTAACCTAAAGTGTTATAAAGTTAGATGTTTTTATAGTTTCCAGGTTCATTGATAATAAAAGTAACTTGTATCATAGCAAACTGACAAGAGAATTGAAATAGCTCCTACTTAATGCAAAATAAACTGTTATTAGATGAAAAAGAGGAAAAAATGTGTGAGACACGTAGAAAACGAAACAAAAAGGATACAAGTCTCACCTAATCAGTAATTATATTAGGTATAAATTTCAAACTACCATTTTCTTTATGTTTTCATTGTAAAAAAATACTGTACAGAGGGATTACAGTAACATGAATAAGGTAATGAGTACATTTCCTATTGAGCATTGTTACCTCCTTCTTTGTTTTTCCCCTACCATCCCTTCCCTCCCCAACATAGTGTCTTGTATATCTCAGTGTTAACAATGGGTCAACCTGTATCCTTATTTCAGAATTTTATTATTTCCCTTCCCCTAACCAAATTAGAAAAATGTATATACAAGATGCAGGGCACTGACATCAAATACAGTGACAACAGGGGACATACCATGAGGGAAGAACATACAAAAGAAACAAAAAAATCACTATAATACATTATACAGATTTTTAAAAAATAGCAAGAAAGAAAAAAACCACTGTGTCCGTATCTTGGGGTTCATTTCACTTAACATCATCTTATATGGTCATGTGTGCATAGCTTTTCACCTTTTCTGCTTATCCTAGACATATACTAGTTATTGAAAATAAGGGAAACCATGGGACCTATGTTTCTTTGGGCCTGGCTTACTTCACTTAATATAATTTTTTCCAAGTCTTTCCATTTTCTAACAAATGAGGTGCTGTCATTTTTTTCTGATAGAGTCATAGAAATCCATTGAGTGTACATACATATTTATGTATATGTGTGTATATATACACACATGCATACATACTACATTTTTTTATACATTTCATCTACTGAGGGGCGTCTGGGTTGGTTCCATATCTTAGCTATGGTAAATAATGCTGCGATAAACATAGTTGTACTGGTAGCTTTAGATACCCTTGTTTATGATTGGGTAAATGCCCAAAAGTAGGGTTGTTGGGTCATAGGAGAGCTCTATGTGTAGTCTTTTGAGGAACCTCCATACTACTTTCCAAAGTGGTTGAACAAGTTTACACTCCTACCAACAATGCAGTAGGGTTCCCTTCTGGCCACATCCCCTCCAGCATCTGTTGTTATTAGATTTCTTGATTATAGCCATTCTAACTGGGGTGAGCTGGAATCTCAACGTTGTTTTGATATGCATTTCTTTTATAGCTAAAGAAGCTGAACATTTCTTCATGTGTCTATTGGCTATTCTTACTTCCTCTTCAGAGAAGTTTCTCTTTAAGTCTTTAGCCCACTTATTTATTGGGCAGTTGTTTCTTTGAGGATTTGTTGTTGGAGGATTTAATTTTTTATTTTAGATATGAGACCCTTGTCCATTGAATGGCTAGTGAAGATCTTCTCCCAATTCGTGAGCTTTCTATTGATCTTGCTAGATATGTCTTTTGCCATGTAGAACCTCTGAAGCTTCATGCAATCCCATTTGTCCAAACTTTCTTTGATTTGTTGTATTTCTGGGTCTCTATTAAGAAAATTTCGGCCTGTGCCAAGGAGCCTGAGAGTTTCTCCTATTCTTTCCTGTAATGTTTTCATGGAGTCTGCTTTGACTTTGAGGTCTTTGATCCATTTTGAGTTGATTCTTGTGGTGATATATAAGGATCTAGCTTTAGTTTTCTACAGGTGTTAAACAAATTTTATCAGCACCATTTACTGAAGAGGCTGTCTTCTTCCATTCTATTTTTTTTTGCGGGGGAGTCTGGTCTTGGGGCCTCAACTCTGGGCCTGGGGCGCTGTCCCTCAGCTCCAGCTCAAGGCTAGCGCTGTACCACTTCAGCCACAGCACCATTTTGGCTTATTTCTTTTTGTTATGTGGTGCTGAGGAATCAAACCCAGGGCCTCATGCATGCAAGGCAAGCACTCTACCACTGAGCCACCTTCCCAGCCCCTCCATTCTAGTTTTTTAGCTCCCTTATTGAAGACTAGGTGGCTATACATCTGTGGGTTCATTTGTGGGTCTTCTTTTCTATTCCATTGGTCCTCAGGTCTGTTCTTGTGCCAGTACCGAGCTGTTTTGATTACTATGGCTTTGTAGTAGACAAACTAACATTTTCTTTTGTGGGGGGTGAATGGTTAGACTTTGCATTTGGGACCACCAGTAGGGCCTGTAACCTAGGAGCCCAGTCCATATAATGTACATATAATATTCAGAGGATATTATGTTTCACTTAATCACATGAGAACAATCCTAGAAAAGAAATACATTTCTTTTTTTTTTGTGGACAGAAGGGAAACTTACTTCATTGTCGGTGGGAGTGTAAACTTGTTCAACCACTTTGGAAAGTAGTGTGGAGGTTCCTCAAAAGACTCCACATAGAGCTCCCTTTTGACCCAGCAATCCCATTTTTGGGCATTTACCCAAATGTTTACAAACAAGACCACACTAAAGCTACCAGCACAACTATGTTTATTGCAGCATTATTT